>NW_028252528.1:0-57888 GCF_964263255.1 Lissotriton vulgaris
GAATTGAGTTGAATATATATATATATATATATATATATATATATATATATATATATATATATATATATATATATATATATATATATATATTACCTACTGGCGGTCGCCAGTAGGTAGTTATAGTTAGGATTTTTTTCAATGTTAAATCTGAAAATTCTATTTGGAATAACTTTGGCGCCGGTTGACGAATCTGCCTGAAAATTTCCTCAAAATGACCTTGCGGCGTTCCGGTCCTTCCCTGAAAGTTTGGGGGGGATTCGTCAAGCGGGGGCCGAGATAAAAGGGGGGTCCCAAAACGTGTTTTCCCCATGTTAATTTCCATAGGGCGGTCGATTTCACTTTTAGCCCGAACGGCTGAATGGATTTCCACCAAACTTGGCAAAATTGTAGGGACTGGTAGCCCGATGTGCCTTTGCTATGTCTCAAGATATGTGCTCCAGTGGATTTTGAGTAATTAAGGTTCAAAAAAATATATATATCTATAGCCGCGCTCCGGTACGCGCACCGGTACGCGCACCGGGCGCTTACCGCGACTTGCGTGCAGAAAGCTGATTGGCTCTGGGATGTCTGTAAACATTCTAAACAGTCCGGAGCGGCCGCCATCTTGTGTCTCGGTAGGATCGAGACACGAGAGGTGGCCAAAACAAAGAGGGAAATGACCATAAGGGGGCAGAGTAGACCCCCCTTGACCCCCTAGGTTTGATGTGGGGGCCATAAAAGGGCCCCGCGGAGCAAAAAAAAAATTAAAAAAAATTTTGATTTTCGCGGGGTGAGCGCCCGGTACGCGCACCGGTACGCGCACCGGTAAGCGTACCGGGGAGCATACCATGGGGAAAAAGAATGACTGTTTTAAAAGTAGCTGTTTAAAAAAAAAAATGTTTTTTTTTTTTTTTATACATACACATACATATATATATAAATGCATATGCATATTACCTACTGGCGGTCGCCAGTAGGTAGTTATAGTTAGGATAATTTTCAATGTTAAATCTCAACATTCTATTTTGAATAACTTTGGCGCCGGTTGACGAATCTGCCTGAAATTTTCAGGAAAATGGTCTCATGGCGGTCCGGTCCTTCCCTGAAAGTTTGGGGGGGATTCGTCAAGCGGGGGCCGAGATAAAAGGGGGGTCCCAAAACGCGTTTTCCCCATGTTAATTTCCATAGGGCGGTCGATTTCACTTTTAGCCCGAACGGCTGAATGGATTTACACCAAACTTGGCAAAATTGTAGGGACTGGTAGCCCGATGTGCCTTTGCTATGTCTCAAGATATGTGCTCCAGTGGATTTTGAGTAATTTAGGTTCAAAAAAATATATATATCTATAGCCGCGCTCCCGTGCGCGCACGGGAGTGCGCTCCAGGCGCGACACGCGACTTGCGCGCAGGAAGCTGATTGGATCTCAGTTGTCTGTAAACATTCTAAACAGTGCGGAGCGGCCGCCATCTTGTGTCTCGGTAAAATCGAGACACAAGGGGTTTGAAAAAAAAAGGGGCAAATGACCATAAGGGGGAAGAGTAGACCCCCTCTGACCCCCTAGGTTTGATGTAGGGACTAAAATAGGGTCCTGCAGGGCATTAAAAATTTTTTTTCTTTTTGCGCGGGGATATGCGCTCTCCCGTGCGCGCACGGGAGTGCGCTCCAGGCGCGACACGCGACTTGCGCGCAGGAAGCTGATTGGATCATAAGGGGGAAGAGTAGACCCCCTCTGACCCCCTAAATCCAGGACTATATTTATGAAGGCCTTGCGCTGTTAGTTTTGCGCTTCCTGTGCGTCAATTTTTGTGACGCATCAGCGGTGTAAAAAAATGCGCATTGTTATGCAATATTTAAAAAGTGACGCATCTATCTAGATGCGTCACTTTTTAAATATAGTGCAACGAGGTACATTTTATTACACTGCTGGTGTTATGCGTCACTTTTCTGTGCGCACTCCTTATGACGTTCCAGATGTGTCATATTTAATGTATGACGAATCATGTTGCAGATACAATATGGCGCAGAGTTTTAAAAAGTGACCCATGTACCTAGATGCGTCACTTTTTAAAAATAGCGTCAGGTATAATGTATGCAGAGGGGGTGTTCTCCCGCAAAAAGCTTTGTAATAGCGACGCAGTGAAATCTTTGAGATTTCACTGCGTCAGTTTTAGGATGCTGTTGCGTCAAAATCTTGTGCCTGCTTTACAGCAGGTGTTAGACTGAGGCAAGACCTTTCATATGCTGCTTTCCCCATTTGAAAGGACACATTACTGGAGTTGCGTCACTTTTGTGACGCACTCCAGCAATGCGTTACTTGGAATGTCATAAGGAGTGCGCACAGAAAAGTGACGCATTGCACCAGTAGTGTAAAAAAATGTGTTGCGTTGCGTTATATTTAAAAAGTGAGGTATCTAGGTAGATGGGTCACTTTTTAAAATCAAGCGCCACATTATATCTGCGTGAGGTATAATGCATGCAGAGGGGGTGTTCCCCCACAAAAAGCTTTGTAATAGCGACGCAGTGAAATGTTTGAGATTTCACTGCGTCACTTTTAGGATGCTGTTGCATCCTTTAAATATAGTGCAACGAGGCACATTTTATTACACTGCTGGTGTGATGCGTCACTTTTCTGTACACAGTCCTTATGACATTCCAGATGTGTCATATTTAATGTATGACGAATCATGTTGCAAGGAGTTACAGATACGTCAGTATTTCTGACATATGTGTAAACATAAAAGTGATGCGAGGCCGGCGCAAAATTTTGACGCAATAGCATCCTAAAAGTGACGCAGGGAAATCTCATAGATTTCAGTACGTTGTTATTACCAAGCTTTTTGCGAGGGATTGCCCCCTCTGCATACATTATACCTGATGCAGATACAATATGGCGCAGAGTTTTAAAAAGTGACCCATGTACCTAGATGCGTCACTTTTTAAAAAATAGTGTCAGGTATAATGCATGCAGAGGGGGTGTTCCTTGCAAAAAGCTTGGTAATAATGACGCAGTGCGTCACTTTTAGGATGCAGTTGCGCCAAAATCTTGCGCCTGCTTCACAGCAAACCTTTCACATGGTGCTTTTTCCATGTGAAAGGACACATTACTGGAGTTGCGTCACTTTTGTGACGCACTCCTGCAATGCGTTACTTTTGTGTTTAGAGATATGTCAGAAATACTGACATATCTGTAACTCCTTGCGAATTGATTAGTCATATATTAAATATGACATATGTGGAATGTCATAAGGAGTGCGTCCAGATAAGTGACGCATCGCTATTTTCACGTAGCGATGCGTCACTTTTCAGAAATGAGGCCTCCAGTTTATTCACTGTGTCATAAATTTCTTTTCTAACACTCACCTTCTTTCAGTCCTCCTACTTCACTTCCTTTCACCTCTCATACCTTTCTGTTCTTTCTTACTCATTCTCCTTTCAATTATCAATGCACTATATTTCACTTACTCTTCATTTTTTAAGATTATAGCTCTTTGATGAGAATTGGAGGTAGTTCTGAAAAGAACTTTTGGTTTTCTTCTTTTAACTGAAGAGGAACAAAAACAGGGAATAGAAACTGCTCAACAGGAGCAAAAAGAAAAGAAAAAAATTAGGGGTGGGAAGGGCAGTGATGGTTCTCTAATGCCCGAACCATGAGCAGGACACTTTGCTCCCCATAGGTGAGGAGTTGATTGCAGTATCTGCATCTGACGACCCCATGGTTGAATGCAGGTTGGATGTTTGCTACCTGCCCCTGAGATTGTTCTCTTCCAGAAGAAGTTGCTCCTCCTGTTGATGTAGAGGCCCCACCTCTGGGAACCTCCTGTGCCAGAGCCCTGACACTTTCTCGGGCAAAATTCTGGGGGTGCCTGGTCTCCACATGGCGAATCATGGTGAAGTTGCCAAAAGAGTATTTTTTTTGGGGGTTACCCCGTGACAGGACCTTTTTGCAGATCCTGCACTCTACTTTTGGTGCATTCACCTTCTTCTGGTCTGCTGGAAATTTAAAGAATTTCCAGATGAAATGTCCCTTCACCTTTGGGGTAGGTGGCTCTTCATCAATGAAGTCATCTTCACTGCTGGATGATCTGGCAGCCATGATGAATCCAGGAATATGGAGCAGCAAAAAAGGCAGGTCTTTCAGTCACAAAAGTGAAAGAAGAAGTGAAGGAAATGGGTGGGGATTTCATTCATTGTAAAAAAAAACTGTTAGCAACCAATGAAAAGTGTTATTTTAGGGTCACATGACCTGACGCGCTTACGATGCGCGCTCGGGTGCACTTCCGGGTGCGTTTACGCAGCGCGATCGTAGGCGCTTCCGGGGCGCACACGTGGCGCGATCGTAGGCGCTTTTGCGTGCGTTTAGGCGCCGCGCACGTATGCGCTTCCGAGGGCACGTACGTTGCGCGCCGAAGTGACGTCATCAATCTTTAATAGAAATGCATAATCATTTTCCATATTAAAAAAAACAAATTTTATTTGTATGGTACGAAATGTTTTGCATTATTATTAACTTTTCATTCATATTTTTTTTTCACGAACGACAGTTGCGCTCTGGGTGCGCTTTCAGATGAGCTCTCGGAGAAGCTTACAGGAGAGCTTAGCTGAAAGCTTCCCGGAGCGCGCACCCAGAGCGCAAAAAAAAAAAATTATAAAAAAAATGAATACTTAAAAAAAACAGCAAATTGTAAAAAAAAAAAAGGTTAGAAACTCGATATACAAAGGAATTAGCATTTAAAAAACCTATGAAATACAATGAAAAAACCATAGGTTTCACACCAGTTATAGTTAGGAATTAGCATTTAAAAAACCTTTGAAATTCACTGAAAAAACCATAGGTTTCACACCAGTTATAGTTAGGAATTAGCATTTAAAAAACCTATTAAATTCACTGAAAAAACCATAGGTTTCACACCAGTTATAGTTAGCTGGAAATTTTACTGATATAAAACCATTGAAATTCCCACGTTATAGTTAGTCGGACTCACTATAACTTGCGCGTGCAATGCACTGCTGATGACGTCACATATTACATCACTCATGACATGGTCAGTGACATCACTCATGACATCACTGATGACACCATCCAGTGAATATGTGTCTTTCTGAAAAATAAATATTAGTGAGTTATGTTTAAATATTTAAATACATATATTAGTGTTTCACTTTGTGTATAAGTGGCTACATGTGTTGATAAGTAGCTACATGCGTATGTATATGGGTTATTTGATATTTTTATTAGTATTAGTATGAGTGTCTATATGGTTTGGTGGAGGTATTACTTAGCACATAGATGCATGAGTGACTGACTCTTTGTTTGTATGTGTTTTGAAGACAGCATATGTACAGGACTGTATGGGTGGATGAGTGTCTATATGTGTTTGTTAGTGAGTGAATGACTGTCTCACTAGTGTCTTTATCAGTAACTACATATGTTTTAATCTAGTATATATGAATATTGATGTATATAAGTGAGTATATGTGAGAGTAAGAGATTGTAAGATTTCCTGTTTAAATAAGTATGTGTTTCTATAAGTGATTGTTTAAGAGAATAAATATGTGTAATTTTCAATAGAAGTAAGGTGGAAGTGTGTGTATAACTCTATTTTCAAATAAATGGTTGTTCAATAGTTTATTTGCACGTGTGAATATGTGTGTGAGTAACTTTTGGATGAATGTCGGTGTGTAACAGAATGTATAGGTGTATCTCTTCATATGATGAGTGAGTATATGTATGAGTGACTATATAGAACTGTTGGTGAATGAGTGGATGAGTATATAGATAGTGGAAGTACAGAATTGCTTGTTGTAACTGATATAGGTATGTCCATTTTTTAAAAATTTCAGTTTCTATTTTTGAATATGTGTCTCAAGGGTTACTTTACACTGAGAGGAGGTCTGTCACTGTGTCACAAGGATGGTGTCATCAGTGATGTCATGAGTGATGTCACTGACCATGTCATGAGTGATGTAATATGTGACGTCATCAGCAGTGCATTGCACGCGCAAGTTATAGTGAGTCCGACTAACTATAACGTGGGAATTTCAATGGTTTTATATCAGTAAAATTTCCAGCTAACTATAACTGGTGTGAAACCTATGGTTTTTTCAGTGAATTTAATAGGTTTTTTAAATGCTAATTCCTAACTATAACTGGTGTGAAACCTATGGTTTTTTCAGTGAATATATATATGCATATATGTGTATATGTGTGCGTGTAGAGAGAGGTAGAGAGGTAGAGGTGTAGAGGTAGAGAGGTAGAGAGGTAGCGGTAGAGAGGTAGAGATTAGTAGAGAGAGAAGAAGAGAGAGGTAGAGAGGTAGAGAGTAGAGAGTGAGTAATAGAGAGTAGAGAGTGAGTAGTAGAGAGTAGTAGAGAGCAGTAGAGAGAGTAGCAGAGAGTGAGTAGTAGAGAGTAGTAGAGTGAATAGTAGAGTGAGTAGTAGAGAGTAGTAGAGAGTGAGTAGTAGAGAGTGAGTAGTAGACAGTAGTAGAGAGTAAGTAGTAGAGTGAGTAGTAGAGAGCAGTAGAAAGTGAGTAGTAGAGAGTAGTAAAGAGTGAGTAGTAGAGAGTGAGTAGTAGAGAGTGAGTAGTAGAGAGTAGTAGAGAATGAGTAGCAGAGAGAATAGTAGTGAGTAGTAGAGAGTGAGTAGTAGAGTGAGTAGTAGAGACTAGTAGAGAGAGAGTAGTAGAGAGTGAGTAGTAGACAGTAGTAGAGAGTGAGAAGTAGAGAGTGAGTAGTAGAGAGTAGTAGTGAGTAGTAAAGAGTGAGTAGTAGAGAGAGAGTAGTAGAGAGTGAGTAGTAGAGAGTAGTAGATAGTGAGTAGTAGGGAGTAGTGAGTAGCGAGTAGTAGGGAGTGAGTAGTAGAGAGAGAGTAGTAGAGAGTAGTAGAGTAGTAGAGAATGAGTAGTAGACAGTGAGTATTTGAGAGTAGTGGAGTAGGAGAGAGTAAGTAGTAGAGAGTAGTGGAGAATATTCCAAAGTTTGGCACAGCACCACTTTCACAATGAGTCCAATCAAATCATATCACTTAGAGTCCTTATTGAAGCGCTGAATCTTGGTGTATATTCAAATGCTTTTATTTTCCTTAAGTTTATGTACCACAGCCAGCCGAAAGGTTTCGTTCTGTACAACAGAACTTCTTCAGGGCGTTCTTATTTCCTTCAAGTTATGTCGGTATCCAGTTGTCATATAACTAGATATTTCTTCCAAATATTAGACGAGACATAAGTATATTCTTATTCAAAGTGACTAGGTATCAATTTTACCCACACAATTCGGGCAGACTTGAGTAATTTATAGCATCCTCAAAGTCAGTCTTTCAAAAATTCCAAAGTATAGGACATGATAATCCAAATCCAAATGTTTCTCAAGAAAAGTAATTTACAATCGTTCGGAATATCGGTGTTTGGGCAGATATGATCCAGGGACCCCCAGTATGCAAGGGGAATTAGTCCCCCCTCTACAAACGCGCCAGTGGCCTGCATTGCAGAGAGGTGTAACAAGGGTGTGGCCTCATTACACTTCTCTGCAATGCAGCTCCCTCGCGCATACTGGAGGCTCCTGGTGGACCAGTTGACCCCAGGGACCCCCAGTATGCAAGGGGAATTAGTTCCCCCTCTGCAAACGCGGCAGTGGGCTGCGTTGCAGAGAGGTGTACAAGGGGCATAGTCTCATTACACCTCTGCAATGCAGCCCCTGGCGCATACTGGAGGTTCCAGGTGGGCTAATTGGCCCCCAGGGGCCCCCAGTATGCAAGGGGAATTACTTCCCCCTCTTCAAACATGCACGGGGGCTGCGTTGCAGAGAGGTGTAAAAAGGGTTGTGGCTTCATTACACCTCTCTGCAATGCAGTCCCCTGGCGCATACTGGAGATTCCTGGTGGGCTTTCAGGTCTTATATAGTTAGGAATTAGCATTAAAAAAACCTTTGAAATTCACTGAAAAAACCATAGGTTTCACACCAGTTATAGTTAGGAATTAGCATTTAAAAAACCTTTGAAATTCACTGAAAAAACCATAGGTTTCACACCAGTTATAGTTAGGAATTAGCATTTAAAAAACCTATTAAATTCACTGACAAAACCATAGATTTCACACCATTTATAGTTAGCTGGAAATTTTACTGACATAAAACCATTGAAATTCCCACGTTATAGTTAGTTGGACTCACTATAACTTGCGCGCCTGTAATGCACTGCTGATGACGTCACATATTACATCACTCATGACATGGTCAGTGACATCACTCATGACATCACTGATGACACCATCCTTGTGACAGAGTGACAGACCTAATTTCAGTGTAATGTAACGCTTGAAACACATATTCAAAAATAGAAACAAACATTTTCAAAAAAATGGAGATACCCAAACCAGTAACAACAACCAATTCAGTAATTCCACCATCTATATACACATCCACTCATTCACCAACAGTTCTATATAGTCACTCATATATATACTCACTCATCATATGTAGTGATACACCTATACATCCTGTTACACATCAGCAGTCATCCAAAAGTTACTCACACACATACTCACACATGCAAATAAACTATTGAACATCCATTTATTTGCATATACATTTATACACACACTACCACCTTACTTCTAAGGAAACTTACCCATACTTACTCTCTTAAACAATCACTTATAGAAACACATACTTATTTAAACAGGAACTCCTACAATCTCTCACTATATATACTATACTCACTTATATACATCAATACTCACATATACTAGATTAAAACATATGTCGTTACTAATGAAGACACTAGTGAGACAGTCATTCACTCACTAACACACACATATACACACTCATCCACCCATACAGTCCTGCACATATGCTGTCTTCAAAACACATACAAACAGTGAGTCAGTCACCAACCCCTGCAGCCACTTATACACAAAGAGAAACACTGATACAAACATTTAAATATTTAAACAATACTCGCTAATATATGTATTCACTAAGATACACGTAATAAGCCAGTTACCCAACCAATTGTTTTTAAAAAAAAATCCATTTACACACTTATTTAAACATTTATTCTTCCATCGACCTTTACAAATACATATATAAAACAAATTTATTTTTCAGAAAGACACACATTCACTGGATGGTGTCATCAGTGTTGTCATGAGTGATGTCACTGACCATGTCATGAGTGATGTAATATGTGACGTCATCAGCAGTGCATTACAGGCGCGCAAGTTATAGTGAGTCCAACTAACTATAACGTGGGAATTTCAATGGTTTTATGTCAGTAAAATTTCCAGCTAACTATAAATGGTGTGAAATCTATGGTTTTGTCAGTGAATTTAATAGGTTTTTTAAATGCTAATTCCTAACTATAACTGGTGTGAAACCTATGGTTTTTTCAGTGAATATATATATATATATATATATATATATATAAATATATATATATATATATATATATTGCGTTTAGTCCGATGCAGCACAGCACAGCGCAGCCACGCCACGCCACACAGCAAAAACGGAAATTTGGGTAAAGCCACAGACTCCGTGCTCTCGTTATCAGTGCCTTTTATTCGTGATGAATAACAGCCCACCAGTCACCATGACGCGTTTCACCTCAGCCGAGGCTTGATCACATGTCATGAAAAGAAGGAAGGAAGTAACTTTAAATAGCATAGTTGATCACATGATCGGTAGTACATCCTGTTTAAGTTAAAGGGGTATACAGCAAAACATCATCAAGGGCGCAGTGCCCTATTAACACCATAGTCACATCCCCAAAAGTAATCAATGAAATCATTGTTCATTCGCATTGTGCAAAAACAATCATTATCGTAATTGTGAAATTGATATACAAAAGGAGGCAAAAAATTCATAAATTTCAATTTTGGAAAAATTCTAAAAACATTCGTTTTCTAGAAAAATATAGTCTCTGAATTCATATATTTACATAATGTACAATAAATATACAATTATTCACAATGATTATCATGGCTCATGGGTCCTAAACAAAGTCAATTTTTTGTTTGTGCTGTTTGTTTTTTAATAGGACTCCAACTGTTCTGTCATATGTGGTGTAATATTTAGGAGAATTAGTGACTTATAACAGTGTTAGAGGGAATGGTACCCAAGTGGGTAAAGATGATACCTAGTGTTGACTATCCGAAATACATAATAATTGTGTATTTTGCTAGTTACTTCCTTGAGGGTCGTTAGTGTAAACCAAAATTAAAGTGACTATGCAAAAAATAAAACTAATATTATAATTTTCACATTTAGAAATGCAGACTGCCGAACATAGCAAATAGATCTTATAATGTTTCATCAACTTTATGAGTGCCAGTGAGAGAAATCAGGGATCCCATCATAAACATGTATAGAGAGCCTCCGTGCTGTTAAGCCCCCCAGGTTGTTTGCTATTTAATTCGAGGATGTACCGGATTTCCAGTGGACGCAGTTTGCTGTCTCTGTCTCCCCCCCTCCTCAAAGGTAGAACAGAGTCCACCAAATAATATTGTAGCAGTTCTGGGTTGCTTTGATGACACTTCTCGAAATGCCTATATATATATATATATATATTCACTGAAAAAAACATAGGTTTCAAACACTTTATAGTTAGGAATTAGTTTGCAAATTTGAAAAAAACATAGAGAGGAGGGGCGGGGCGGTCTCCAGGCTCTCTGGTCAGCGTAGTCCTGGCGGTAACAACAAACAGGTAGTGGAATGGCGCAGTGCCTCCCGCGAAGCGGGAGACACAAGGAGGTGTAAGGGCCCAGTGCAGATAGGAGGGGTGGGGCCGTCTCCAGGTGCCCCCTGTGGCTCTCTGGACAGTGTGGTCCTGCAGGTAACAACAAACAGGTAGTGCAATGGCGCAGCATCTATATAGTCACTCATACATGTTCTCACTCATCATATGTACTCATACACCTTTACATCCTGTTACACACCTACACTTATACATACAGTTATTCACACATATACTCACATATGCAAATAAACATCCATTTGATTGCAGCTCTACACACTCCACTAGATTTATTTCTACAGAAACGTACACATAGTTACTCTCTTAAACAGTTAGTTATAGAAACACATACAAATTTACACAGGAACTCTTCCAATCAGTCACTGTCATATATCCTCACTTATACACATCATTACTCACATATACTAGTTTAAAACATATGTACTTACTCATGGGCACTATTGAGGCAGTCATTCACTCACTAACACACCAATACATACACTCATCCACCCATACAGTCCTGAACACATGCTGTCTAAAAAACACAGAGAAACAGTGAGCTAGTCATTCATGCATCTGTGCGCTAAGTAATACCCCCAACAAAACATACAGACACTCATTCTGACACTCAAAAAAACAACTAATAAAACATATAGACACTCATGTAGCTACTCACTAACCCATGCAGCCACTTATACACAAATTGAGACTCTAATGCAGATATTTACATATTTAAACATTAGTCGCTAATACATGTATTCACTGAGATATACTTTATAAGTCAGTTATGCAATCATTTTTACAAAAAAACACCCATTCAGACACTTATTCACCCATTTATTCTTCCATCAACCTTTAGATACACATATGTAAAAAATATTAATTTTTCAGAAAGACACACATTCACGGGATGATGTCATCAGTGATGTCAGTTGAGATGTCATCAGTGATGTCATGAGTGATGTTACTGATCATGTCATGAGTGATGTAATATGTGACATCATCAGCAGTGCATTGCGAGCGCGCAAGTTATAGTTAGCTGAACTAACTATAACGGGGGAATTTCAATGGTTTTGTATGAGTGAATAATTCCTAACTATAACGTGTGTGAAACCTATGATTTTTTCAGTGAATTTCTCGGGTTTTTAAAATGATAATTGTTAAATGTCTTAAACTTTTTTTCTTCATTTTTATAATAAATATTCACATTATCTTTTTTTAATTTATATTTTACGTTTTAATATAAACTAAAAACAAAAACAAATACCCCAACAAAAATGATGATATATATTTTTTATATATATATTTTTTAAATATAAAAATTAAATTCTACATAATTCTTTTTTTTGGTGGGGGATAATCACAGCGTCTTTTGTACTGGAAGTCGTACTCAGCGTGCACACGCGCATACGTAAAAAAATACGTATTGACGTTACGCGGCGCATCAGCGCTTCCGTGTGACGTAATTTACGTTTGTACGACGCACCGTGTGCATACCCCACAAAACATTTATAATGTTTAAAACAATATATCTATGTATTTATTGTAAAGTTTAAATGTAGACTTATCTGGGATAATCATGAAAATAGTATATTACTTTTCAAAGCAATTACGCACATCGCGACTGTAAGTCATATGTACTCGCATCGTAAGAGCAGCGTAAGCGCACCGTAAGCGTATGTACAGTCATGTGACTTTAAAAGAAGACATTTCATTGGCTCATAATACTGTGATCATTCTACTTTGACTTTCTGAGGAGAAGGATTATTTATTTGGAGCTCAATAGGGCTGGTCTGCCTCAATCACCATCTGAGAATTCATCTGATGAAAATGATTTTGTGAATGAGCCTCCTCAAAAGAAAAGAAAAGAAGCATTCATTTGGAAATTTTTCAGTTTTCCAGAGCGCCAAAAAAAGGTGAAT
Organism: Lissotriton vulgaris; assembly: GCF_964263255.1. Taxonomy (NCBI): domain Eukaryota; kingdom Metazoa; phylum Chordata; class Amphibia; order Caudata; family Salamandridae; genus Lissotriton; species Lissotriton vulgaris. The sequence continues at coordinate 12,631 of NW_028252528.1, forward strand.
GCACCTAAGGTCACATGCAAGGTATATCAGGTAACACTATCAAGAGGTGTCCCTACAAAAAAATACTCTTTTGTGACGGCAAGTATGGACCCTCATGTTAGGAATTTGCATCCAGTGAACTATGCAAGGGAGGCAACACGCAACCAACAGGATAATCTACCACCTGCAGTGGCTAGCACCTCAAGTGCACCACCACCACCTCCTGGAAGCGGTCCTACACCTATTATTGTTCTGCTGTTTGCGAACATTACTTTCCATTGCAAATTTTGCAATCAGTTGCTGTGCTATGGAAAGCAATCTGTGGACCTCATAGTCAAGAGGCAGGAGCAGCACCATTGCCCGAAAGAATAATTGTTTTTTTACTTTTTGTTCCAAGGTCCACAGTTTTTTTGCTAATACATTTCCTTTTTTTGGGGGGGTGGTTCAAAAAAGAAAAAAAATGTTGAAAAAACTACAAAAAAACATAAAACAACACAGACAAAAAAAACCAGCTCTTTTTAGAACTACCTCTACTGGTCAAAAAAATGAACTATATTTCTATGTTAGTCTTTAAAAGTTTGTCAGAAAGAATGTGTAGTTTGTAAATGAATGAATGAATACATTACTAGTGTATGGTGAATGTATAACTGCATAACTATAAGGATGTGCTACAGCATAAATATATAAGGTGTTTACTTATAGTATACAGTAGTACCTCCGAAGCACTTGAATGTAATATATGCATATAAATATGTTACAAGTTTATGCTTTAATTTGCACTATGGGTGAAACTGCCTGGATGAATTTGTATGTATTAAGGGCGGTTTTATAACGTCCTTGTGCCTCTTTTACACAACCGTTGCATCAGTCTTGTCATGCAGTGGTGGTGCAAAAGATGTACCATAATGCATGGCATTTACAATGTGAAGTAGTTGGACAGTGCGTCACATTGTAAAGCCCTGCGCCAGAAGGAGGCTTTCTTGCGCAGGTGGGGGGTGTTCTGGCGAAGGAACGCCACCTAAAAGTAAAAAGGTGAAATCTAAAATATTTGATTCAGTCACTTTTCAGCTTATACTGCATCAAAACCCTGAACTTGTTTGAAGCAGGTGTAGGGATTGACACAGCATTATGAGCATAGGGCCCAAAGACCATTCCTTGAGCTGCATTGAACTTCCAATGCAAGCCAAGCAATGTATCATCTTCACAGCACAGATATATCACATATCTGTGCCACTTTTACCCCATAGTCCACCACATTGTAAATATGGTGCATCCATGATGGTGATGTCACAGTGCACAATAACTCTGGGGATCTACCACTTATTCTACATCTACAAATTACGGTTTTAATGTAGTGAATGCCTTACTATACACTGATTAATGAGTCACTAGAAAAGTATACCAACAGTAAGAGAGTGTTTGGTGGAAGTGAAAAGATAGAAACTACAAAATTGAACATGGAAAAAGGCAAATCTGCAGGTGCACATTCTGTGGGGGTTTGAAGCACTCGAAGCCCTTAGGCCTACTTTGCACCATGAGTACTTGACTACTCACAAAGGCCTCATTTATGAGATTTTGCTGAGGGAAAGTGCAGCAGGGCTTCCTGCTAATCTTCCCTATGGAAAAAGAAAAAGACATGAATGTGTCATATCTATAAGATACAAAAGGGGGTGGTGATGGACGGAGCATCTGAACCAATCTAACACTCACATCCAGTCAAAAGATCTGGGTTTGATCCATCATCCTTCTTTAGCCCACTCTGCCACCCCAGTTCAGACATGGCTATATGTAAATCAGTCTGACCCTGTGCCTCGTGGGAACAGTCCAGCCCGAACTGCCAAGCCATGCCTTCCATGGACCGGAAACAAGCTTCTGAGGACCGGTTTCTGGCATTACAGCCGTCTTCAGCCCGGCTTGCTTGAATCCAGTGGCAAAGTGAGCAAGGGACTTACGTCTGAGCATACCCTGCCACACTTATGGCGTCCAAAGTGGTTCAAAAGGGGGTATATAAGATACAGCATATTTCTATCCTTTTCACTTGCGCCAGCGCACAATGGCCTGCCTGCACCAATGCAAAAACCTTAGCACATGGAGCAAGGGTGTCTGCGTTTCAAGGATGATTATTTTTGTACAGGTAGACTTTTCCTTTTTCTACTTGTTGTGCAGAAAGCAGCACACATAGATTTTCAATTTCTCATAAATCTGCAAAAATATAAAAAGGCCATGGGTGTTCATGGGAACATCCTCAACAACATCCATTGCACACCCTTTAACGCAGAACACTGCATTAAATGACCTGATATTAATCAGGCAAGAGCACACCAAAAAGTGCCTTTGTGCTGCCTGATAAATATCACGCTGACAGTTGTGCCAAAGAACATCACAAAAAAATGACGTTGCAATGGCACAAGAAGTCTCATAAATGAGGGTGTGAATGATTACAATTTTGCAAGGAGAGTGTCTAGGTGAAACCGTGTTTGCTGCAAGTGTAAGAAGAGAGACTAGGGAATTGAAGGTATAAAACACAAATTTGCCGGTACAAAGAACAGTGCATGCATAGTCAAAAGGGGTTTGAAACACTTTTATAGACACTTTTGGGCTTATGCTGCGTCAAAACCCTGCACCTGCTTGAAACAGTGTAAGGATTAACACAGCATTATGAATATAGGCCCCAACAACTGAGGTTCCGTGACGATTTGAACCCGTGTTTTCAATATTGTCGAAAATACATAATATTGGTATCAGCGAACCGCAAATGATCCATTTAGCATATTCTGGTGTTTTCGCTACGATACGAGCAAGAGTACTCCTGTTATGAACACATTTCTGATCTACCCACGGCATCCATCTTAGATCATGGCAGCCCTTTTGTGTTTCTTGCCCTCACATACGCAATAACCTCTGATCACTTCATTCCGATTAAGGACACGTAGCCTTAGCCGGGGATTCACCTCTTTCATGACACGTGCACCTTAAACCAGATCACGCTGTAGCTACATGACTCGACAAAGGCTGCCTCCTCTGCCCGAGGCCAGCCCAACTGAACTGGTTCTCGTGTCCATTGTCCCGATCATGATTAGGTGGCCGAAGCCGGTAGCCTTGCCCATTTACAACCCACAAACATCCCTTATCCCACTTTTCTATCTTCCACACCTGGCTCCGTTCCTTTCTTTCTGAATCTTTATTAGGGGGAGGTAACGAAATTTACGATGAGGCGGTCCGGCTCTTGAATGCAATATTGACAAGGGATTGTGATGAACTAGTGGGAACCCCTCTTCGTAATGTTTGGCATCAGATATTATCGATGGTTACTGTGTAACGCCAAATATTTATTGTTTTAGACACAAAGGTTTCGAGAATGTATTACATGTAAAGAATTCGCCCCCAGCTAAACATTTAGTATATAAGGAGCAACCCTCTTTGTACAAATCGAACAGGCTCCTAGATACTGCCCATGCGTAGTTTCTGTGACTTCTGTGTCCCTGCAGTAATAAACCTTTGGTCTTTGACGCCACCATCGAGAAGCCCGTGTTTCTGTTCATTTGCGCACCAAGGCAGGTGGAACTCCGGGGTCTTTGGGTGTTGTTCCCTGACACCTCTGGACGGAACCAAAAAGTCCAGAACTCCAATTGGCGCCCAACGTGGGGCGACGTCATTCGGTACCGGTCCAAAAGCCTGAAGAGTTCGAGAAGCTTCGTGTGAAGATTCCTGAGGGAGGCGCCCCACTTCATCGATCCCGGCATATCGCAAAAGTGGCCCGAAGTTCTCTTCCACGAGGGTTCCCGTTCAGGACGGCTGCAGTGGGCCGTTGCCTTGACCGTCGCCCTGTCTTGGACCCAAGGTGCAGTCCTTAGTACGGCGAAACGTGACGGGTTTCTCCTTGGTGACGTCTTCAGTGCCTCAGTTAAGTATTTAGTGGTTGCTAGTTGGTTACTTCGTGAGGGTTGTTAAAATCCTTTTTGGTTCTTGGTTTGGTTTAGTTTCGTAAGATTATCATTGATTGTTCTGGTTACGATAATCTATTTGGTTCAGTTTGGGTATCGATACATCAGTTCGTTTTGGTAGGCCTAAAAGTTCTTGGTTCAGGTGCACATATCTGTTTTGTGTTTTGTTTGTTTGGTGTTCCGGATTGAAAAATGGTAAGTCGGAGAAACTGTATGTTGTCTTGTTTCGGTTGTAACAGTGACTCACGATTGGAGGACTCATGTCTGGTTCCTCCGATTGGGACTCCCTTATATGACTTGTACTGTAAACATGGTGTGGGTCCTATATCTTATAATGAGGTGTGGGTCCGCTACACTGAGAAAGATGGTGTCCTTAGTTGGCCACTGCATGGTAGTTTTGAACCCGAAATTCTTGACAATTTAGAAGCGAAATTGTTTAGGAAGAAAGCCCGGCCGGCAATGTTTGATTCTTTCCGTTACTGGCGAAAAGAATCCAAACAGAGAGAAATTAAGAGGTTAAAGAGAGAACAGAAAGAGAAAGAAGAGTTGACTCTAGAGCAAGCAACTAAACAGTTGCAAGATAACGAGTGTGAGAAGGCCATAGAGGTGGCCATTAGAGAGCATAATTTAGCGATCGACAAGTGCTATCCTGCCTTGCCATCAAAAACAGCTAAGATACTAGAGGACCCCGAAAACGATCCTCTGTTGTCTTATCTGTTACGGTCACCTCCACCGTATGCACAAGGTGCTACGGCTCCACCTTTACCGAATGTTCAATTGCCGGTTGCTGGACAACCTGGTATTCCTGCTCCTGCCCCTCAGAATCAAGTTCCTGTACCTCCTGTGGTTAATGTGAATGTTCCTACAGCTCCTCCTCTTCCTGGGTTGCCGACTTCTATGCCTGTATCTGTCTCGCTTACACCTACTGTTCCACAAAGTATCTTCCTCGATACTCCTACTGTTCCGCTATCTGTTCCTACCTCTACTGTGTTCTCTACGTCTGCGAGTGTGTTGACTCCACTTTCTGTTCGTCGAAGAATCACTGATTCTGTGTCTAATATTCTGTCTGCTTTTTATAAAACTTTAATCAAGACTCCTACTTCTGACTCTGTTCAAAGACGTAGTCAGCTTCCAAGTACTGAGGAACGGGGAATTTTAGATTCCACGGCTCTCAGATGGATTTCGAAGAGTAGGAGATATAGTACGAGAGATGTGCTAGATACATTTATGCAGTGGAAGGAACCAACACAACGGTATGTCTTTGATGAGATGTGCTCGTTGTTACGTGAAGAGATAGAAGAAGATGATGTTGAATCAAATTTAGAAGACTTAATTAAAGTTCAGAAAGAGTTTGCTGCAGGTATGATAGTAGGTGAAAATATAGAAGAAGCGATGGAACTGATCTTAAGTTTTAGAAATGATCCATCTCTTCGTTCACCGAGAGATTTAGAAAAAGGTAAGATGAAGCTGAGTCGCCAATATCCAATGAGGGAGGTTCCTCCAATTTGGCGCGAAGCTGTGCAAGCTGACAATGTTAATGGAATTGTAGCTGCTCCGGCCCAATTCCAGAGAGTATGGATACACATTCCGTGGAAGCGAGCCGAAGTGCTAGCAGTGAAACAGGCTTTGCCAGACCCGCGTAAGAATCCTGCTGGATACTATAAAGAACTGACGCAAACAGTTGAGGCTTGTATAATGAACTTAGCAGACATTGATATGTTATTTGGAAATGTAGTTCCTCAACCAGTGTGGGCTAAAATTCGTAGAGAGGATCATCAAGTTGCCCTAGGTGGTGATTGGGCAGCTATCACTGCAGCGGATGGTCAGCAAACGGGTGGTGCCAAACCCGAACCCCTAATTGCTAATCTTCCAGGTAGGATAATAGACTTAATGAAGACTCTGATGCCCGCATTACGTGTTAATTGGGACAAGTTATCTGCATGCAGGCAGAAGAAAGACGAAAGTGTCTCCGACTTCTTCACGAGGTTCGAAGAGACTTTTGTAGATCATAGTGGTCAGGATATGAGCACCGAAGGAGGACAGAGACTGTTTGTCGATAAATTTGTGCATAATTTGTTACCTGAATTATGCAATAAATTAAAGGATTCAGAGAGTGCGTGGGCTGTTTCTACAACTGCGCAAATACTTGCAACTGCACAATATTACGAAAATAGGGATAAAGAGGAAAAAGAGAAATCAGACAAGAAAACGAAAGATTTAAAAACTAAAGTTCTTTTGCAACAGGCGTATCCGCCTCGCATGAATCAGACTAACATGCAACAGGGTTCGTATCAAAGGACAGATTATAGTTCACCGAGGCCTCAATATCAGTGGAACCAGTGCGCGTACTGTAAGAAAGAGGGTCACTATAAGAATGAATGTCCGATCTTAGCACAAAATAATGCAGCAGCAGCTCAGAGAGGTCGTGGTGGTTTTGTGCAGAATTCTAGAGGTCGAGGGCGAGGTGCTATGCCTCCACAGACGAATGATCGTCCTTCCAATCACTTTGATCAACGAAATGGACAGTCAGCCCAGCAAAATAGATCTCAACAATATCTTGTTGAAGACTATTGTGAAGCGGATGAGGGATTTCAGCAAAATGGGTACTAGGACAGCCATGGACAGAGAGAGGGAGTAGTATCAGTTCCAGTGGATCAGAGTGGGCCTTATGTCGCAGTAGCAACATCAGGTGTAGTCGAACCGTTTCTGTTGGATACTGGTGCCGCAAAAAGTTCTATCATTCATGCGAAACTCCCTGGCGCACCTTTGTCCGGCTCAACAAATGTTTCTGTAGGTTTTTCAGGCGCCCCTGTTTACAACCCCATATCTGGTCCTTTGTCTATTTCTGTTGGACCGTGTCAATTGAAAGCACCCCTGATTTTGACGACAGGTTGTAATGAAAATCTGCTTGGTTTAGACTTGTTAAAACGACTATATGCGACATTGTACTGTTCTCCGGAAGGGGTACAGCTTACATTGGGTAGAAGAATCACCTCTCCGATGTACTTATCAATGGATGCACTCCCGCCAGAGCTGCGTTCACTCCCTGATTCTCTTTGGGCGACTGGTCCTAATGATGTAGGCCTCTTAGAAATACCACCATATGTAGTAACTTTGAAAGCAAATGTGAAGTTTCCAAGAATTCCTCAATACAAAATATCCAATGAAGGTGAGCGTGCACTTTTATTGATTGTGCAAGATTTGATTAAGAAAGGTGTGGTTGAAGAAACTAGAGGAAATGTTTGTAATAGCCCTGTATTACCGATTTTGAAACGAACTGATCCTACAAAGCCTCCAGTGTATAGGTTTGTCATCGACCTCAGAGAAGTAAATAAGATTGTGGTCCCGCAGTTTCCTGTGGTTCCAGACATTACTGCCTTGTTAACATTGATTCCTGCTACAGCTACTTGGTTTTCAGTTATCGACTTGAAGAATGCCTTTTTCAGCATTCCGATAGCCGAGGAAAGCAGAGATATTTTCGGCTTCTGTCTAGGAGGTCGCAGTTTCAGATTTAAACGCGCTCCACAGGGCAACTGTGAGAGTCCATCTATTTACAGTCAAGCATTAAAAAGTCAGTTAGATTCCTTTGTCCTTCCTCCAGGCTCTGCTCTAGTGCAGTATGTAGATGATCTTCTAGTGGCTGCCGATGACAAGGAAACTTGCAAAGCAGCTACGGTTTCGTTATTATATCACTTGTCTAATTTGAATCACAAGGTATCACCTTCAAAAATGCAATACTGCTGCCAAGAAGTGACCTACCTAGGTCATCTCTTGTCAAAGGAGGGAAGGAAGTTGACCCCGGAAAGAATAAAAGCAATTACACAGATGAGTGTTCCACGCACACAGAGAGAAGTACGTGCCTTTTTAGGTATTACCTCTTACTGTAGGCAGTGGATCCCAAATTTTTCTCTTTTAGCGAAACCATTGGTAGCTTTGACTGGGAAAAATGTTCCGAGTCCGGTGCCATGGTCTGATGAATGTCAGGAGAGTTTTACTGAATTACGAAAAGCATTGTGTTCAGCTCCTGTATTGGGTACACCTGATTACAGTAAGCCATTCACGCTCTACGTTCACGAGAGAGAAGGTTGCGCGTTGAGTGTTCTGACACAGATATTTGGTGATAAACAACGCCCTTGTGCGTATTTTTCATCGACATTAGATCCGGTAGCCAGAGCGTTACCTAGTTGTTTGAGAGCTACAGCGGCAGCTGCGGCTTCCATTCAACAATCTGCTGGTTTGGTGATGAACAACATGCTAGTGGTCATGGTTCCTCATGCGGTGGATACACTCATGAACCGAACGAAGACACAACACCTTACTAGTGTGAGACTATCTGGTTACGAGCTGACATTACTAGCGAGTCATATTCAGATCAAAAGATGCAATGTATTGAATCCAGCAACGTTGTTGCCGGCTAATCAAGAGTCGAGTGATTCCGAGCCACATGATTGTTGCTTTAGAACGGAGGAAGAGACAAAAGGACGAATTGACTTAAAGGATACTCCATTATCAGATCCAGATGGCACGCTGTATGTGGATGGGTCATGTTTTAAACTAGAGAATGGTGGGTCATGTTTTAAACTAGAGAATGGTGATGTGACTGCTGCTTACGCAGTAACGACTTTGAAGACGATTGTGGAGACTGCAAGAGTGAGTCAGAATTCTGCCCAAGCTGCAGAGTAGCTCTAACAAGAGCGTGTGTTTTAGCTAAGGGAAAGAGAGTGAATGTTTTTACAGATAGTCAGTACGCATTTGGCGTGGCCCATAGTTTTGGCCGGTTGTGGAGAGAAAGAGGTTTCATTACGTCCCATGGGACTAAGATTCAACATGGTCAGCTAGTTAACGACTTGTTGGAATCTCTAACCTTGCCGACTGAAGTTGCGATTGTGAAGTGCAGTGCTCATAAAGCAATCACGGATGATGTTGGTCGTGGGAATGCTTTTGCTGACGAGACCGCTAAACAGACAGCTAGAGACATGATGAGTAGAATGTATGTTGCTACGTCTGCAAGGTGGATTGCTGAATCTGGAATGTGTGAGGATACAATGGAAAGTGTGAAAGAGATTCAGAAAGAGGCAACTGAAGAGGAAAAACGTGTATGGAGAGAGAGTACGGGCAAGTTGGATTCGAATGGGTGTTGGATTGATTTGACAGAACAGCAGCGTTGGATGTTGCCTGATGCGTATGTGCTTGCAGTGGTGACGATGGCGCATGGAGTAGCGCATATAAGTTCTAAAGGAATTTGTAAGATGTTGGCTCCAGTCTGGAAGAATGATGGGATCAATAAGTGTGCAGAGAGAGTGGTGAAAAATTGTATGGTATGCCTGATGCATAATCCCGGCAAGGGAACTCCAACTCCTGCTGGTCACTTCGCTCCTCCTTCCTGCCCCTTTGAAGTGATTCAGTTAGACTTCATTCACATGGATCGCTGTAATAATTTAAAATACGTCCTGGTGGTAGTCTGTGCTTTTTCCAGGTGGATCGAAGCATACCCACTAAAGGACAACACTGCCCTATCAACTGCCAAAATTCTTCTCAAAGAATATTTCCCTAGATTCGGTATGCCACGGATTGTATGGTCAGATAACGGAAGTGAGTTTATAGGGAAAGTTATGCAGAGTGTGTGTGCCGGCCTAGGTCTGAAACAAAAGTTCCACAGTGCGAACCATCCCCAGTCTGCTGGTTTAGTGGAGGGTTACAATGGCACCCTCAAACTGAAACTAGCTAAAATACAAGCATCCATAGGTTTACCGTGGCCAGACGCACTTCCTTTGGCTTTGTTATCAACGAGAGCAACTGTACATTCTAGAGTGGGGCTTAGCCCCTATGAGATCGTCTTTGGCCGCCCGGCAAATATTTGGGGTGTGCCGAGGCCAAAAGAGTTTTGTTCTCTAGAATATCCTATGTTGATAGACTACCTTTACGACTTGACTGCTAAATTGAGTCTTATTCACCAACAGGTTTTCGATGCTTTACCAAAGCCTCCGGAGAGTCCAGGGCATCAGCTGAAACCCGGCGATCAAGTGGTAATAAGAAATTTCGCGAGGACGAAGAACCTTCAGCCCAGATACATCGGCCCCTTCCAGGTCCTGCTTGCAACGAGAACAGCAGTTCGTGTAGCTGGTCGCAAGCATTGGGTGCACGCATCTCATGTTAAGCATGTACCTTTGCCACTTCCTTACGACGACTGGGTGAAGAAGGGAATTGGTGCCTCCGAATTTGAAAGCACGCCAAAGTTCATCCCTTTCAGCGATGCCGAATTGATTACTGACACTCCAAACTCTGACTCTCCTCCTGAAAAGACTCTTTTGAACTCTGAACATTTGTCTCCTGCATCAGAAAAAACTCTGTCATCTGCGAACTTGAACACTGCAACAGCTACCAGTGATACGCTATTTGCCGATCAAACAGTACCTGCTAAGCAAAGATATAATTTACGACTTCATAAAATGGACAAATAAAGCAGGCAACTGCATATTGTGATATTTTGAAATATTGAACTTTTGCCTTCAGCCAGGAAGTTTGCTATTGTTTTATTGTTTTTAAAATTGCCTTGCCGTCTGGGTAGCCGTAGGGTCGTGGCTGTGTGCCTAGTTGAATCTGCGGGGGTCTGACACAAGGTCGATCTTTCTGTTGGTTCTGGGAACTCCCAGGACTGATAGAGGCATTTTCATCTACGTACACATCATCAGTGGTCGCGAGCGGATTGTAGAAGATGGAGCTTCCTGCGCTGCAACGAGAAAATGTGATTTATGTTCGCAGAAACAGACTTTACAGAATCCTTCACAGCAAATGCTTTTTGATACAATGTGCCATTACATTTTTAATTGTTTTGATAACGTTGGTGGGTGGAATCGTTTTCGGTATAAGTTTGATTTTTGTGCCAGTAACTACAGTACCTCCCCTTAATCCTGTTACTTCTACTGTTTCCTCTATACACTCTTTTCACTCGTTTCCTGAACATGAGCAAGCTCGACGCTCAGAATTCATTAACAACACTTTTGTACAGCTCTTGCACCAACACCAACTGGTAGTTAACACTACAGACTGCTGGGTGTGTGGCTTGATACCCCACACTATGGATAAAGGCATTCCCTATCTGGTTTTGCCTTTCAGCTACAATGGATCATTTCAGGCCCTTCAAACCATCTTTGCTTATGCCCTTGAAACCTATCCTCCACGTCCACCACGTTCCACTAAATATAACTCTGCCAACAAAGCTTTAGTCCAGGGAATTATTGACATGATCAAGGACGTCAATAATACTCCATCATACCCTAGAGACGAATTGCGAGTATATTTGAGTTGGAATTCTTCAGAGTATCGCCTTAGTTTGGGAGAAAGCAAGCGTAAAAGCTCAACTCCAGTCTGGGTCGTACCTCACCGAGGTCAGGTCTGTTTGCAAGGTAATGGGAGAAATCCGAGAGCTCAGCTAGGGAGGAGTGAGTGCGTAGAGACTTATGTGTTTCCGGCTAACTCTTCCCCTGCCTTCCTTACTGCTAGGGGTACCTATTTCATCTGTCGAGACAGAGCATATACATGGTTACCTGCTGACTTTTCAGTTTCATGTTATATTGCTCGATTGTTGCCTCCAACATACACTGCTTCATCTGACTACCACAGGACCAGAGTAGCAAGAGGTGTCTTCAGCAAGGAAGATACCGCTGGTCAGGAAGCTGGAGACTTCTTCAAAGGCTTCCTTCCGTTCTGGGGGCCTATGGCCAATAGTAGAAACATACGTCAGCTAACACGGGTAGTTGAATCTACTATTACCGAAACTGCTGGTGCCCTTAGCAATTTGACAGCTGAGCTTCAGGCGGATAGACTCATGACGTTGCAGAACCGTATGGTTCTAGACGTTATACTTGCAGATCGAGGTGGGGTATGCAGAATGATCCAATCTAGCTGCTGTGTCTTTATTCCCAATAATGCTCCAACAGTCTACGAGGCGATCTCTAAGCTACACAAGATTTCCGACTCTATACACGTAGACAAGGGAAACTGGTCCTTCATGGAGTGGTTTTGGACTCTGATCTCAGCGTGGGGATGGAAGGTTCTAATGGTCATTGGTGTCATCGTAGTATTCCTCTTCTCATGCTGCCTGATTATCCAGTGTGGTCCAGCCCTGTGTAGCCTTTGTGCTGCAACCTGTTTTAGGAAACCACCTGCGTTTGGAGAAAAGGCACGAGAAAGGATGATGATACAACAACATGTCACTGACCTGATGAGCATAGAACTAGATTCTGACATAGACTGAGTAATTGCCTATGTAAGGGCAAAAGGAGGGTCTGAGGTTCCGTGACGATTTGAACCCGTGTTTTCAATATTGTCGAAAATACATAATATTGGTATCAGCGAACCGCAAATGATCCATTTAGCATATTCTGGTGTTTTCGCTACGATACGAGCAAGAGTACTCCTGTTATGAACACATTTCTGATCTACCCACGGCATCCATCTTAGATCATGGCAGCCATTTTGTGTGTCTTGCCCTCACATACGCAATAACCTCTGATCACGTCATTCCGATTAAGGACACGTAGCCTTAGCCGGGGATTCACCTCTTTCATGACACGTGCACCTTAAACCAGATCACGCTGTAGCTACATGACTCGACAAAGGCTGCCTCCTCTGCCCGAGGCCAGCCCAACTGAACTGGTTCTCGTGTCCATTGTCCCGATCATGATTAGGTGGCCGAAGCCGGTAGCCTTGCCCATTTACAACCCACAAACATCCCTTATCCCACTTTTCTATCTTCCACACCTGGCTCCGTTCCTTTCTTTCTGAATCTTTATTAGGGGGAGGTAACGAAATTTACGATGAGGCGGTCCGGCTCTTGAATGCAATATTGACAAGGGATTGTGATGAACTAGTGGGAACCCCTCTTCGTAATGTTTGGCATCAGATATTATCGATGGTTACTGTGTAACGCCAAATATTTATTGTTTTAGACACAAAGGTTTCGAGAATGTATTACATGTAAAGAATTCGCCCCCAGCTAAACATTTAGTATATAAGGAGCAACCCTCTTTGTACAAATCGAACAGGCTCCTAGATACTGCCCATGCGTAGTTTCTGTGACTTCTGTGTCCCTGCAGTAATAAACCTTTGGTCTTTGACGCCACCATCGAGAAGCCCGTGTTTCTGTTCATTTGCGCACCAAGGCAGGTGGAACTCCGGGGTCGTTGGGTGTTGTTCCCTGACACCTCTGGACGGAACCAAAAAGTCCAGAACTCCACAACATTGCTGAAAGTACGTTGCTCTTGGAACGCAAGTCAAGCAATGCACCACCTTCACAATACAAATACATCACATATCTGTGTCATTTTTGCTCCATAATGTACCACATTGTAAATACTGTGCATCCATTGTGGTGATGTCACAATGCACAATAACTGACATACCTCTGGGGATGTACCACTTTTTGTACTTCTGCTGATTACTGTTTGAATGTAGGGAATGGATTATGGCACATACCTCTCCTTTTCCCTTACACCATAACTCAACAGTGTGCCTATGCCAACTTATGAAGTGCAGCAGTGCTAACAGCTCTGATCTCCAGGCTAGACGAAGACAAATACCACTTGTCTATCAGCTACAAAAAAAGCACACTAAAGGCTTTCAGTGTTAATCGGAACTCTGCAATTCCTTTTGTGGAAATTCCTTTGGTATCTCGAACTTGCTGCACAAAGCCTTAACCTTGGCCTCGGCTGCCTCTGCACAGAGAAGCCTCTTGCAGAGCAGCAGGAAGTACAATATACATGCCACGTTAAAAATGTGTGCGCATGTGTTCATAGTTTATCTTCACTTTTGGTGCACGCCAGAGTTATTCTGCATTGAACCATTAGAGAGATGTTCCATGGCTACTCTATAAAAATTCAAGGCACGTTCTCTCTGCTTACTCTCTCATTTATTGAAGGTAGAATATTCATGATGTGTTATAAGCAAAAACTGTGCACAATTGTAAACTCTATTGAAGAATTGCTCTGTGTATGAATCAAGGCTTTTCTTTTCTTATGCTAGTGGTCTCTACACAACAAACATCTTCTCTTGCAAAGAAGTCTACAAAACACCTTTCAGGGTAGAAACTAGTATAGAACTCACCTTCAGTTGGGTGTAAGGGAGGGTTTCTTGCTGGAAGAAAATTACAAAATGTGCTGGCTTCCCCCTCTGCTGTCTTGTAGCAACAGAGAGTGAGGGAAACAGAAAGAGTGACACATATGAAGAAAGACTAAGAGAGAGTTACAGAGCAAACAAGAGGAAACTAAACAGAGAGAGAAATAAAGAGAGACAGAAAAAAACAGAGAGAGAGGGAGAGTGAAACAGATAAAGACAGAGACAGACAAATCGAAATAGATACAGGGACAATGGCAAAAAGATAAAGGCAGAGACAAACAGAGATAGAGAGACAGAGAGGGAGACAAAGGGAGGAAGACAGGGACAGATAGAGATAAAAATAGAGGGTGACAGACAGAAGGAGGGAAACAGATAGAGGGAAGGAGAGAAAGAAAGAAGAAAACTATAGGAGACAAACAGAAAGGGAGAATGAGGAAGACAGAAGGAGGAAAACACAGGAATATAGACCTGGAAGTAAAAAATGTAAAACACAACTTTGCTAGTGCATTGAAGAATGTATACATAATCAATAGAAGTTTGAAGCAGTACATGTCCTAAGGTTCACTTTCCACCATGAGTACTTAGATACTACCTGATTAATTTCAATTCTTCAAGAAGAGCCTCTCAAACCATTCTTAATTTTAATTCATCCATTTATTCCTCTGACATTTCATAATTTAATAGAGCTTTTAACATCATTTCGTCAGAAATTTCATTTTCTTCATTACAACTTTCAAAAGTCTTTTCATGTACCTCGATCTCCTGTAAAGCTTCAATAAAATCCTCATTGTTTTGTCGAAGAAATTGCAACTTATATCTCCAGCAATATTTCCATCTTCAGTTTCACAATCAATAAAAGGTACATTTAACTCCTCTATCAAAGTGTTAGAAATTTCAATATTTTCTTCTACATAGTGTTGCTCTGCTTCCATAGTGCTTTTTTTAAAGGTTGTTGGTCCTTGTAGAAAAATATAAACACTTTATTTTATCGTTTGTCCTATTATTTAATATAAAACTAACTTTATCAACTAATTTTCCCTTTAAAAAATATTTTACAAATACCATTGTCAACTACTTTATAAGACCATATTAATGGACTTGCTTATATGATTTATTAGTTCAAAAATTTTATTACATTTTCAAACCAGTCACTCCTTATCACTATGAGAAGAAACTAACAGCCTGATTCATGAAGTAAAATTGCGCCCGCAATCGCTGCGTAAATGCAAATGCGGGCGCAATTTCCGTAATCGGCATTCAACATCAAAATAGCGAATTCGCAAACACATATTTGCGAATTCGCTAATATATTCGCAGAATCCCGGCAGGTGAGCATTAGCGAATCGGAAATAGCGACACACCACGGATTCTGCGAAAATAATAGCGAATTCGCAATATAATCGCAATCGGTATTCAAGAAAAACCGCTATTAGCGAAAAACCCAAAAATCGCGATTTGCACCGCGCAAAATAAGGACAACTCAAAGCAGGTGGTAACCATGAAAGCCATGCAAAAAAAACATTCAAAAAACCGTTGTCCTATCACCAACAGGTAATGGCCTGACCAATCACACATAAGGACCATCATCATCAGCAGCATTAGGAGTCCCACAATGCCAGGAATGTACATGGTGGTGAGGCGTCGAAGGCTAGAGCGATTAGCACGGAGGAGACGCAGGATCCAGGACAGGATATTCTGCCAGCGGGTCACCTTGCTGGGCCAAACCAGAGAGCAGATATATGCTAAATACAGGCTGAATGGGGAAATGATAATGCAGCTAATACAGGACCTTGACCCCCTGATGCAGCACCCAACAAGCCGTACCAATGCTGTGCCTACACATGTGCAGGTATTGTGTAGCCTGCACCTCCTGGCCTCCGGGAGTTTCCAGGGGATAGTAGCGGCTGCTGGGGGGATATCCCAGCCCACCATGTCACGCTGCCTCCACACTTTTGTTGACGCCATGCTCACCCAGCTACACCGTCACATCAAATTCCCCGCCAGCCAACAGGAATTGGACATGACCAAGCTACAATTCTACAATGTAGCACATTTTCCACATGTGCTCGGATGCATAGACTGTACCCACGTCGCCATCTGCCCACCAGCTGGCATGGAGTATATGTTCCGCAATAGAAAGTCCTACCACTCCCTCAACATCCAGATGGTCTGCAATGCTAAGACATACATCACTGACATTGTCGCACAGTACCCAGGGAGTACCCATGACTCCTTCATTTTCCGGCACAGCGGCCTCCACACATGACTGGTCAGGGGAGAGTTTGGGGAAGGACACCTACTTGGTAAGTACACTTTGTTGGAAATGTCACATTGCTAAGATGTAACAGCGCAGCACAGGTAATCACCATCTGCTCCTCTCATTCAGGTGACAGTGGCTACGCCCTCCGTGAATACCTCCTGACCCCATACCTCAACCCTGCTACAAACCCAGCAGCGGCGCTACAATATTGCACATATACAGACAAGGAATTGCATAGAAAGGACATTTGGCCTGCTCAAGAGCCGGTTCCGCATACTGCACAAGACAGGTGGGGCCATGTATTACAGTCCTGAAAAGTGCTGCCGCATTGTGGCTGTCTGCGCAATACTACATAATATTGCAACCAAGCGCCGGATACCTGTTGACATCTCTGGCAGTGAATCTGAGGGGGACAACCGGCCACCTGCACATGCGCGCCATGCACATGGGTAGAACCCAGCAGAATGGCACAGACGTTGCAACCACATCACAGTCAACAGTTTCTAGTACAACCACTTCCATCACCCCACAAATCAACAATGCATGCAAAATGTAATGATGACACAACGCTAATGTGTGTAGCAAAATAAATGTATTTGTTCAATTCACAAAAATAAAAATAAGGTTCCAGTCCAAATAACTACAACAAACAGTATTACGCCATACTGCTGTGCATCACTACATGGCAGGCTTAACCTCAGCCTGTGGCATTGATATTCTGAAGTTCTCAGGAGCGCCTAGTGCGCGTTGCGCCATAGCGCCTCTGAGGGGCATCCTCCTCCGGGTCTTCAGGCAATGGCGTGGGCCTGGTGCTGCGGTGTGTGGTGGGACCTGTGAGGCAGACTGAGAGCTGACGCTGGACGCCCCCTCACTCGCATCATCACCCCCCACAACAGATGGAATAGCTGGAGGGTGAAGTGCAATGACGGCCGTGGTGAGGTGCTCCAGCACCCTAGTCATGTCCTCGCTGCACTGTATTATTTGGTGCTGCTGGGTCAGGGAGCGCCGTGCCAACAGAGAAGTAGCATTTGCTGCTACATAACTTGCCCTGCTGTAAGTGGCCAGCCGGGTCATAAGTTGGCGGTGGCGCTGGCGTGCTCCACTGCGCTGTCTCGACATGGCAGCGGTGTTGGCCTCCATGGCTGCAGCCATGCGGGCCATTCCATCTCCCACACCTGCCATGGCTGCAGTCATGTTGTCCAATCGTTCTCCCACACCTGCCATGGCTGCCCTCATGCCGTCCATGTGGCCTGCAACAGTGGCCACATTGCGCCCTATCATATGCAGCTGCAGCTGTATAGCTCCTTGCTGCTGTGCCTGGCGCTGGTGAATCCGAAGCATGCGTCTCTCGACGCTGAGCCGCGCCAGTCCCTGATCATTGGCCCGCCTGCTAGCTGGTGTGGAGTGCTGGCGTGACCTGCCACGCCTGCCCTGCTGGCCTGAGTGTGTGGCTGGCCGCTGTGTGGACACTGGCGCAGCCCCGGATGTAGAGGCGACAGCTGCTGGGGGTATGACCGCAGGTGTTGCAGGTGCGCCAGATGCAGGGGGTGTGACTGCTGGTGTGGCTGGTGTAGAAGATGCAGGGGGCACAGTGGTGACTGCCCTGGCTGCGGCTCTAGGAGGAGCAGCGGTAGCAGGAGACACAATGGTGGCTGGCCTGCCAGCGGCTGTGGGTGCTGCACCAGTCGCAGGGGGGACACTGCAGGTGGTTCTTGCTGCTGGTGTTGATGCAGCAGCAGGGGCTGGTGCCTGGGTTGGTGGTGGCACCTCCTCCTCCTGGACCCCCTCATCGATTTGCAGCCTTTCGCTGTCGCTGCTATCGCCACCTGTGGGGGTAAGTGGTGGATCATTAGTTGCATGCATCTGGCAGAGGTGCAGTTGCTACATGCATGCTGGGTGACATTCCCTGAATGGCAGTGGCTTTGTGTGCTTTGGGACCTGTCTGGCTGCATTGTGGTACTACAACATTGTGGCCAGACTACATCTCCCACAATGCTTCAGGACATTCCTTGATGTGCAACTATGGCAAGCCTATGGGACATTGGGGGAGCCTATTTGGTCATGGACATCCATAGGGGGCAGGGTCGCAGTCGCATGCCACTTACCTTGGGTGTCTTGGGTGGTGCGGGATGAGTCCAGTCTTGTAAATCCGACACAGGCCTCCTTCTCCAGGGTGTCCTCCACCCGTTCCTCCATGGCAGTATTGGGTGGTACAGTTGGTCCTCCTCCTCCAGTGCCCGAGGACTCCCCAAGGCGCGCCGCCACCTTCTCCTTGACTGGGGGAATGTGTGACATTGATCCACATTCGGTCCATCACTTGTTGTTTTTGCAATTGCCACCTTCTCCTTGGCACGGCCTCGGAGGTCGTACCAGCGCTTCTTTAATTCCTCGAGGGACCTGCCCGCCACTCCCACGGAGTTCACAGTCGAGGCTATCCCCTGCCAAATCCTGCGCTTCTCCTGTTCAGGGACCCTCCTAGAATCTGGGCCAAACAGTCTGTCATGGTTTGCCACCACCCCCTCTATGAGGTGTTCAAGCTCCTGCTCCGAAAATTTTAATTTTCTTTTGTGCCCAGACGAGCTGCTGGCGCCAGGTGCAGGATCCTCAGCCATTGTACCAGGGTTGTGGTTCTGCTGTTTTCTCCTGAGTAGCTTGAGCTCTCCAAATTGCTCCCTCTCTGTCAGCCTCACTGTGGAGAATGGTGGTGGGAACCGGCAGCTTCCTGGTTGTGATGTCATCACTGGGCTCGAAATGCGACTTCCCGTTTTCCCGATCTCGCGAGTTTGCGATCTCGCAAATAGCGATATCGCTATTTGCAAGCTCGCAGTCCAGGCGCGGGTAGCCGAAAATAGCGATTATTCTGCGATTATCGGTCATCGCTAACGGAATTTGCGATCGCGTGCGAATCGCTTTTTTTTATCGCAATTCTTCATGAATTCGGATTTGCGATTTCTGAATAGCGATTCGCTTTTTTTCCGCTATTACAGAATCGCAAATGCCGATTTTCATGAATATGGCGGTAAGGCTATTATAATAAAATGTAGTACTAAAAAAAGTAGAAAATATCTATTCACCTTACCAGTTTCAACGGAGTTGATGTGTTGTAGTTAAATGCAAAAAATACTGGTACACTCTGTATATACTTTTCTTAGGTTCTTGAAAAATGTTTAAAAGATACACACCGTTTTTACAAACTTATGTATACAATGGACGTTCTCTTACTTCAGCTCTGTAGAAGTACATCCCATCGATCATTTTTAACACTTAGTTATGCATATCCTTCAAAATAATAAATAAAAAAATAAAAATATTATAAATTTGGCTTCTGTAGAAGACAAAAAAAAGAATTACAATTGATCTTTTACAACACAAAATCATTTGTAAAGCATTTCAGATGCCTTTTTTTGCTGTTCTCAGAATATATTGAAATTCACTTGAAACAGTGAGTTCAATAGTACTCATCACATAACACCGGGCTAAAAAAAGGCAATCGATAAAATTATCTTAAAATAATCAATTCATTATTCTCAATAACAATCTAAAAATAGAAATAAAACATATCTTAAATGTTTTTTTCTAAGAGCAATTTCTTACGTAAATTTGACACATCTCAAACAATCATAACATAACAAAACATTATGATTAATTTTCATAAGCTGTAAATAATACTACTTACAAATATATGCTGACCTTTATGGTTTCATGTACTTTTCCACACGACCTAATAGGATGCATCAAATTCTTAGTTTGATAAATGTTCAATAGTAATCCTGGGTGTCTGCCTCCCAGCCTTCTGATCCAAAACCACCAACACCATTTGCTCTGTCTCCCAGTGCTCAGCCCGACGCTATTTAACAACTACATGGCCACCCTCAGCCAAAATGACCCACCAAATGAACCACAAGATTATCTCCTACATCGATGACACCCAGCTCATCCTCATCCTTACCAAGGACCACATACCATCAAAAACAACTTCCATGAGACAATTAAGCATGTCACCAAGTGGATAAGGAGCAGCTTTTTAAACATAAATTCACACAGCATGAAGATACTCTTTCTGAAACTCACCTCCTTACCTTCAGATACCTCCTGCTGATCAACTACACTGTGCACAGTACCAACATCTACTGACCATGTACACAACATTTGTTTCATATTGAAGTCCTCCCTCTACAAGTGTAAACAAGTCTATAGCATTTTCCTTATACTACTATAACACCCTCAACATTCTACACAACATTTACAAGTACATCCTAAAGAAAACAATAAGAAATAGACTACATTGTGGCAACACACGCTACACAAGAATTACAGCCAAACACTTATGATGACTACAGCCGATCCAAACCAACTCCATCAAATTGATCTACAATGTCCCCTGCTACAGCAACATCACCTACAACATGATACACTTACTCTGCCTCAACATCAATTAGAGGATTACTTTCAAGCTCCTCACCCTCACTTACAAAATACTATACAACACAAGACAAATCTACCTTAACAACAGTAATCTTGAAAGGCCAAATTTTGATCTTAAAATTTTGGTTGTAAAAATATTAGGTACTAATTTTGTAACTCTTAAGGCAAACTAATTGAGTATCATTACAATTTATCCAACCTTTCGGATAAAATAAACAGTGTAATGTCCAGATGATGTAGAAGGTCCATCATGAAAAATAATTGAAATAGCTACAAAAGTTCTTCCTGATATTGAATCTTGACCAGCTATAACATTTTTAATTAAAGTTTCCAATTTTCTTCCATCACCTCTGCAACGTTGCAGCATTAAAATAACATACTGTCCATATCTTTGTATAAATAATATTGATGACATTTCTGATTTACATAGACTACACTCCATGTTTTGACTTGCTCCTCTAACTAGATTGTTAAAGGACACTGAACCACAGTCTGGTAAAGTCAAATATATGAATATTTCACTGTCTATGTTAGTGTTAAATGTAAACAAACATGACACTCATGTTGCCATTTATAAGAAAGGCCAAAAATATTTTCAATATCTATACCTTCATCTTCCAGTACACCAAGCATAAACATTAAAAATTCCTGACAATCTTGTTGAATATTCTGCGTAAATTGAGTAGAACCAGAACACATCTCCAAAACATTTTGAATATCAGAAACACTTTGTATTTTACTTTTATCACTACTACATTTCTCATAAACAGAATACAACAATGAGTAGAATCTTTTGTCCTGAGTTGCAAAAATTTGCTGTTGTAAACTTTCAAGAACAAAAACAACATTAACAACTACATTAGTATAGCAGTTGACACCACAACTATTTTCAAACCGATAACCAACATCATCTTGTTTTTTTTCTTTCTCTACAGATTCACTACAGATATTCTCAAATCTTCTTTTTCTACCTACCACACGCTTTTCAAATTCTGGACATTGACCTAAATTGGGAGCATATTTTCTTCTTAACCTATTATACTCTTTCACACAATTTGCATCTGCACTAACCTTTGTCTCATCAAAATCAATCAAGTGCAATCCAGATAAAGTTCTGACTCGGGACAAAGCAACATATGCCATACCCTCTTTAAACACAGTTCTTCCAATATTCACTCAAGCCCTATCTACACTTAAACCTTGAGATTTATGAATGGTCACAGCATATGCCAAAAAAATAGGAAAGTTTTTTCTGCGTACATACAAATCTTTTACAATCAAGAACCGAGATGAACAACAACTAAATTGTTGTATTTCAGAAATTTCATCAAATTTGATTTTCAAAAATTCAATCCAATCTCTGTTTACAAAAGTAACAAAAATCAACAATTTTACCCATTGCTCCATGTACTAAATCTTTTTCCACATCTAAATTACATCGTAAAATTACCTTACAGTTTACACATGCATATAAATTATTTTCTAAACCAGCAGTTTTTCTTATCGATTTCTCAAAAGAATCCAATTTTCTCTTCAACTTTTTAGTCAAAATAATAGTGATTCCTTCATGTTACATTTTATCAATAGCTTCCAATTAGATAATTTCCTTATTTTCCAACTTTAACATTCCTTCATTGAATATACAACATTCACGTAGTGTTGGCATTAAGCAGATTACAGATTGCTTTTCTGCAATTCTCATGTAGATTTTCTCTGGCACAATATTTTCATTTGGAAACAAATTCAAAAGTAATCGTCTCTGTGAAAGCTTCTTATCCATGTTCAGTCATTTTTTCCAATTCTTATATCTTGAAGAATAGTTCCATAATCAGCATCATTTGCCTGTCGCATATTTGTGAGAAGCTCCTTATACTCAAAATATGACCAAATGTTTACATTTCAAATGCTCCCCAAAGACTTTCTGGTATCTTCATGCAACAGTGTTTTAAACACTGGCTGTCCTTTTACAGGAGTAAGTTGTATTAGATCTCCAAAAACGATGACATGCTTTCCTCTAAATGATCTGTCATATTCTGTTTTAAGAATTTGCTGCATTCTTAAATGCACAAAAGCAAGCATTACGTTTGAGACCATGCTTGCCTCATCAATCATGAGAAGTTTCATTTTCCTCAAGACTCTTGAAACTTCACAAGAAGCTTCTCCAGATAGCTTGTGATATTGTAATTTATTTTCATGCTCTACTGGTAGCATTAATAAACAATGTAAAGTAATTCCTTTAATATTGTGGGCTGCTAATCCAGACAACACAAGACAAATGCAACTCAGTTGTTTTCTGTAGAAAAGTTGTGCTTACTTAAAATAAAAAACATTTGCCTGTTCCATCTTGTCCACTCACATACATTCGGATAGGTTCAAATGATGAGCAAGAGAACTCTTTATTCTCATGAAGTAATCCATGGTCAATCTGTTCTTTCACTTGCTCATATATTTCTTTCTGCTCAAGATTTTGTTGTCCTTCCAAGTTTCCTAAGTTTGTTACATCTTCTTGACCTTGATACATTACTGTTTCCACCTCTTCCATAGCAGTTGCTTGCTCATTTTGAACAATTGGTTCTCCTAGTGGGTCCTGACTCAAGGGGGCAGAAGTGTGACTGTCTTGAGAATTGTCTCTAGCAATCTCAGCTGCAATTCTAGCTTCTTGCTCAATTTCGTCATTCAATATTTTCACATAATTAGCAAAAACAGGACATTCTATAGTCTCTTTTGGTTTCATTGAATGAATCTACATAGCTCTCATAATCTCCAAGTAATTCCAATTCTAAATGCCATGGCTTGAAAAGTTGCAAAAGATCTAAATAGTAAAATTCCCCTTTGTCAGGTGTTTCGCAACTCAGTTTACGGTGATTAATCAAATCTCCTTTTCTTTGTTTCACCAGACATCCTTCAGAACCAATAACGGCATTTATACCATTAGGAATGTTTTCTGTAATATTCCGTTTAAAAATATAGTTTTGCAGAACTTCATAGAGACAAATGTTCTCAAGATGATGACTTCTATTTGGATCAAGATGATGACTTCTATTTGGATAATATGTATCCAACATATTTGTTTTCACAATATCTGTAGTTTCTGGCTCTTTTTCAGCTAAATATTCAATTTCTTCTACAGATTTAAGAACTCAGTTTTGCATTGCAGCAAGACCTAGACTCACCCAAATGATTCTTCTAGATTTGGAGTATAGACTTGCAGATGATAACCGATCCGAGCATTCATACTCTCCAATTTCTCAATGAGATAACATCTTCAAATGGTAAGTATGTAACTTCTTACGTAGACTTTTCTCGTGGGAAATCTCTTCCCACATTTCCTTCAGTCTTTTCTGATTTTGGTATGTAGGATGTTACATATCCAGCAACAGCAATGGAATTGTCCGCAACATATTGAACATCCATATTAGTTTTCCACATGGACAAAATAACTGGGTTATAGTCATATATAGATTTTGACTCTTCATTTCTTCTTAAGTTGTTGGACTTTCTTGTGATAGTATGTCAAAAAGATGACATAAAACTGTTCACTCTTCCTTTTGATATTACAGGTCGTGGAAATGCAAAACGGCATTTGGTGTAGAATTTGTCCTTAGATTCGTTGTTTAAACGAGATTATTTCCCACAACAATTGCTTTGGAATCATAAGACTTGTTGTCATAAGTCCTTATCTTGTGTATTTTTGGGTATATCACATGTTGCATATTCTTCAATAAAAGACAACACAGTATAATCAGAGTCTGTTCCAAATTTGGAAGCATCTTTGATCCACAGTAGCATGTGTATGTGAGGAGCACCTCTTGCTTGATACTCCTTTCTCCAAAAGAAGTCCATAACTTCCTCAAGAGGAGGATTTTTTTTATTGGTGATAAAAGACATCATAGCTTCAAATCAATGATTGAAATACCTGCATACATTTACTGGATCCAAAGAGCACAATTCTCCAGGTGTCTTGCATTCAATATTTATTATATTTGGATTTACCTCTCTAAGAAGTAACTGAAGTAAATCATCCCAAGCATATTCGGCACAGCTTAGAGTAAGGAACCATTTAGGAGCTCCTAAGTTCCTTAACATAAATGTAAGTTCTCCATGATGACGATACCAGTACTCATTAGTACCATGCTGACATGCCATGAGATTGATCAGCTGAGATTCCAAAACTTTCTGGTGTACTTTATCCATAAATTCCTTTGCCGAAACATTTTGCAGATGTACACCTGTTTTCAATATATGGCTTACTGCATACGAAAATCCAGACAAATCCCTCTCAAACAAAAGATGAAACATTGTCGAAATCGTGGATCTTCTGCATATAATCTTGACGCCATTAACAAGAATAACTAAAGGTTCATCTTCTACATTTTCTACACCAACTGTTTCAATATTTTTCTTTAAATCTAATAACAAATACAAAACTCTTCCCTTTAATCCTTCCTGTAAATCTGAAGGAGGCAATTTCCCTGTCATAGGCTCCATATGAACAATAGCCTGAAATGGATGCACACATTGAATAAGAATAGACTCATAGGTATTTAAATACACCGGTTCAGAAGGAATTTTTATCAACTCAAAATTATTATGCACAGCTCTAGGAGGCATTTTATTTTCATCTAATTTGTTTTAACAATATTTACAAATACACTGATAAATACCCAAATCTAAAATATTCTCTACCAACAAATAAGCTACAAATTCCATCCACTCCTTATTATTTTCCTTTTCACATTTTAAATACAAATCAACATGCCTAGTCTTATTTTTATAATGAGTACGTCGACAACAAATACAAGAATAATTTGGTGTTTCACCTGAAATCACCTTGAACTTTGTAATTTCTTGCTCAAATGTTTCTGTACTGCAATGTTGTACATTCTCTTCTACATTTCCTTCTACTAACGTATCAATTTTTGCACCAAAGTAACTAACCTGAATTTCATCACAAACGTTCTTCACATCTGACACAGATCCATGCAAAAGAGCTCTATTCAACTTCTTTAACATTAGAGCTGGACTTTTGCATAATACAACGTTCTGACTAATTTCCTCTTTTCAGTATGATGTACTGCCAACATCCTGCCAACATCCTGAAATGGTGAAAAACACTTCTACATACTTTTTTTGAACGACAAGCCAAATAATGTCCTTGCAAACCAGTATTTTCTCTCACTCTGCAAGGGTCCAATCCTTGCAACATCTTAATCTTTTGTTTTAACACTTTTCTTAGTATAATTACGTAAGACATTGCGTAAAAAATCAATAGATTCCTGCCGTACTCTATAAACACTAATGCAATTCCAGGTGTACACTGGAGCTTTAGGCATTCTCCCTAATACTTCATCAGCTAACACCTCTTCTACATTTCTAGGAACAATTTTCTCTTTCTCGATAGGACAACCATTTTTAACCTCATACGCTTGACCTGAAATGTCAACTGAATGCAACAACTCATTACTCTGAAAATAACTCTCCTCATTAAAAAAATGCTCAGAACTTGAACTTTGTTTCAATTCACCCAAAAAAAATCAGAAAAATTACTTCTATTAATTACGCTTCTCCATTTACTTTTGCTCTTCATTAAATGGATTGGCTTATAAAGTGATCGAATTTTATTGATTACTAAAACGTAAAGCTTATTTTTTAATTCAAAAGCTTTCTCAACTACATTCACAATACATTTTCTCTTCTTATAAAATACAGTTTTCTTCTTACAATTCTTTATTAACTTAGTTAAGTTTTTCAAAATTCTATTATAGAACATCTTCTTCCTTATTTCCTTATATTGATTTTTTCTTCTTTTTCTATTTACATTTTCTTCAGAAGTCTTTCTATGGTTATTCTCTTTTCTCTTAGTAGTAGAAACAGTGATTGTATTTTTTACTTTGCGCAGTGGTTGATAATCTTCGCAAAAAACTCTTAGTTTTCTTACCAGGACATTTGTTATTTTTCTTATCACGTTGTTGTTCAGGAAAATGTTGTAGATCACTTTTCATAAATTATACTGCTTTCTTGCATTGTTTCTTTGCTATATTTGTAGGCATGATGTTCTTTTTCAGTGGTAATGGAAACAATCTATAATAAAAATATATTTCACTTTACAAAAATAAATACATCAAATACACTATTATATAATTTATAAGAAGAGACAAGATATTATTACAACAAACATAAGAGTATGAAACTATAAGGACTTACAACAAGAGAAAGAGGATTTATGAGACAATAGGAAATATAAACAGAAAAGAGGATATGAGCAAACACTGCAGTATAAGGGGATAAATATAGAATGAAAAGACTGGAAAATATGAAGAGACGATGAGCAGTATAAGGAGAAAGGTGACAGTATGAGGAGAGAAGGGAGGGTATTAGAAGAAAGACACAGAATATGAGGAGACAGGGGGAAGTATAAAAAGTAGTTAGTCAAGGGAGTATAAAAAGAAGTGGGACTGTTAGGAAACAGACGAGACAATAAGGACAAATAAAAACTATGCGACCAATTAGGATAGTGGGCAGCTTTCCCCTACCAGGTTGGCAGTACCCACCACCAGCCTCTACCAGCATGACACCCCATATTTGCATGGCTGGAGAATCTACAGCGGTCGGAAAGACCGTCCACCACTTTTCTGCCTTGCTTGCCTTGCAACCAGTGCGGAAAGTGTTTAATATAGTGGCGGTATTTAATACACACCACCAGACATATCATGATAGACCTCTGCAGATGCTTTTCCATACCAGTGATTTTGCAACGGAAATACATGTAGTCTTCACTGTGGGGGCCCCCTGCAGACCCCCAGAGTGCAGGTATAATTAAGGGTGCACATGAAGGGTACCTGTGGAACCCCCAGCATTTGCATACAAAAAGCAGCAGACACATTTCCAAATTCCTGTATACTTTTTTGCCAACATTACATCCAAAAATAAGACACAATACAACAAGAAAGAAGCCCAAAAGGCTTGTAAACCTGCCAAACAATATAAGCAGCTGTCTATTTATACTGGATGGAAAATTATTAAGAAAGACATATGATGAGAAAGAATGGAATACAATGTCAGAGGATAGACTATAAAAAGAAGGGACACTATTAGGAGACAGAAGGAAACATTAAGGACACAGGGAGACTAAAAGCACAGGAGGGAGTATGACAAGAAGTGGCACTGTGAAGAAAGACAAATTAAAATAAGGAAATAAAAGAAAATATCAGAACAGAGGGAACACTATCAGCAGAGAGAGGTAGACTGTGAGAGAGACAGCAGACATTATGGAAAAAGGTGAAAGTGTAATTCTTTAATTTACACAGACGCTCAGTGTGATTCTAGACAGAAATATTTAAACCATACATTTAATCAAAACACATTTACTGCACTAAAACATTTCATTTTATTAACTAAACACATTCCATGTATATGACCAGTACATTTCAGTAGACAATCCCGACTCATTTTGCAAATACATTTCCAATTTGCACCATTATTTTTCTGGGCCACATTACATCTAAAAATGAAACACAATTTAACAAGAAAGAGACCCAAGAGGCTTGTAAATCTGCCCAAGAATATATGCAGCAGTCTATATATACTGACAAGAAAATGATTAAGGGAGACATATGATAAGAAAGAAAGGAATAAGATGTCAGAGGAGAGACTAAATAAAGAAGGGTCACTATTAGGAAACAGAAGGAGACAATAAGGACAGAGGGGGGCTAAAAGAACAGGAGGGAGTATGACAAAAAGTGTCACTGTCAACAGGTGGCGGGTACCTGTTTCGGATGCTTACGCACCCTTAAGCCCAATTTAGGTTTTTTTGAGCCACCCACCAGACAAGTAATAGTTCAGTCCTTAGTTCTATCCCATTTGGACTACTGCAATGGCCTACTGCCTGGTGCTAATCTGACGAACACGAACAGGCTCCAGAGGGCTCAAAATGCTTCAGCTCGCATTCTCTTTGCCCTACCTAAACATTGCCACAACTCACACATTCTTCGCCTTCTTCACCGGCAGCCGAGAACTCTGTCTTACCCAAAAAATCCTTCATGGCCAGGCCCCTCAAATACTTCAGGGTCTCTGCTCTTTCTACCTCCCCACATGTGCCCTTCGTTCTGCAGATCTTCACCTCACCTTCACCTATGGAATTCCATTCCCCTTGAAATTCGCACCACGCAGGACCATTAGCTCTTTCGGAAAAGTAATGAAAACCTGGCATCCATCTAGCACAAGCTTCTCCAGCTCAACTATCTATTCTGCTCACTCCTCTGGTTGACACGTCTGCGAGCGCTGGGACGCCCTCTTGCTGGGGCAGCCATGCGGTAAACAAACACACCTAACATAACATAGACAAATTAAAAGAAGGAAAGAAGGGAAATATCAGAAGAGAGGGGACACTATAAGCAAAGTGAGGTAGACTGTGAGAGAGACAGCAAAAATTGTGAAAAAAGGTGCAACTATAATTCTTTAATTTACATAGACACTCAGTGTGATTCTGTTGTGAATGTATCTAGGACCCTAATTAGATATTCCCGAGTTATGCCCTTGTGTGGTTATAACAAATCATATCCTTATAAAGGCATAAGAATAGCCAATGCAGTCCAAATACGGCAAGGCTACTCCCATGTACTCCTAGAAAGTACAACGCATTCTTTAAACAAACCAAGCCTCCAGCAGCCCGGGAATTCCCCCTGCTTCAGTTTTGATTTGTCCTAGCAGTCCTGAGAGTCCTGAAAGAACTGCCAGTTCTTAGTGACGTCTTAAGTCCAACCTTACATCAAACTCGGCACCTTCCAGGTATACCAGGCACAGGTATATGAGTGCCGAAGGAAGCCGACCCTCCCATTGACGCACTGAGAGAGACGCTGTCTTTTCTCCTGCCAAGAAATCCAGCTCCAGTGTTTCCCTGCTACCCTTGCGGGTTACTGGGAGATAGATTCCTGATGAGAGACCTCCTTCATTCTATACCAAGGTACGGAGCTGATTAGACCCGTAGAGAATTCTTGATTCAGATTCTTGGCAAAAACTGTAACTCATCAACTCCTTCCCTGTACTAGGCTTAGGTTAGGTACACTGGGGTAGGCGTATCTTAAAAACACCAGTTGAGTATGTTTAGCCATCATTTTATCATTGTATGTATTTTATCCTTTTTAATTATCTTGTGGCTTACAAACCATATAAATGCTTTTACAGTATTATTTCATAATACTCATTTTAGTGTACGCACTTTACTTTATGACAAGTATTGCAATTGTGGCAATCCGCTTCTCTTGCATGAGAAAGAAGACTGCTCAATAAATAGCCCTTTTATTGAAAACGCTCGTCTCTCTATTTCTCTGCACATCTGGTGAAACGAAGCATGCACGATTGACTGAGTAAAATAGTTATCTATTGTTTCCGCGACTCTGGAGATATTCCTTATTTCAGGGGAAACAAAGTTGTCATGTTATATGGTTGTCAGAAGCTAATCCCTTCTTGTCTATTCAGGAAAGTCAACACCTTCTTGTTTACTCGAGAAAGTTTCTAGTGACCTCTGAGCTAGCTGGCACACACACAATGAAGTCTAACATATTCAATAGAGACCTAGTCGACCTCAGTCCTACGTCTAAACTATAGTTTATGTTATTCCAATGCGCAGAGACTATTGGGAATACAGGAACTACACTACATGGCGCCTAACGTTTGGTAAGGCGATAATTTAACGCTAGATGCTAGAGTAACTCAGTTGTGCAGTTCACACAGACCCCTTTTCCCGTAATAACTCCAATAGACGTCTGAAGTGGGAAAAAGGTTAATATCCGCCAAAACTTAGTAGGAAGAGATTCCTATATATTAGTTTTTGGTTAGTCAACGTTGAAGGACACAGTGTTCCAAAATATTGTGCACCTAATCTTTGTTTCCTTGAAACTTGATCTGCAAACTTTCAGTCAGAAAAATGACGGAAAGTGACGAAGAAAGAGAAAAAGCTAGAATAGCAGCTTAAGTGGTCTTAGATGACACAGCACTCCAACAAAATGACCCAGGTGCTATTATTATACCGGCAAATGTAAGGAAAACCATAACTATAAAACTTATAGAAAATGGAGTATCATCAAGAGGTAGTACAGTCATATTTGTTGTCGAGGCACATGAATATCGGCAGACGGAGGTATTCTATTCATGGATACATTTTCCAGCAGCGAATGCTGTGACACACGAGTTCCCCTACTACAAAATAGAGGTATCTTAAGAGGAATACGCCCCTTTCGAGGACATTGAAATTCCACTAACTTACCAGGAGCATGAGCTCTGGTTTAATGCCACCCTAAAACATCAAAATCACGTCACTAGGTTCGGCCCACTAGGTAGACCAGGAGCCACATGGCCGGTTCTAGCCAGCTATTCATCACACCCTGACATTGAAAAAATGTCAGACAGAGAACTTTTAGTTCAGCTAAAACAACTAATTAAAATACATAGAGAATTGGTAAAATATGTCATGCAGACTTTAACAGTCCAACCAGCAATAACAATTCCACAACACACCCCTCACCAGGGGAACACAACTAAAATTACTCCACAGAATATACAATCATGCATTGGTAAAATACCCGCAAAATGGGAACAAATGCCATTCTGGTCCAAAAATTACTCAGATAGAGGCAGTATTTCCTGAAACTACACCTCGCGAAAAACACAGAATTCTGACAATCTGCGTGCTAATCGGGATTGCACCACATATGGAGGACTGTGACACTTGGGGAGCAGTCTTTGCTTCAATCTACAGAAAAACACATGGTGTTCCGTCTATGGCGGTTATACCAGATGTACTAAGACAGATTCAAAATGAATACGGTCCAGAACCTGCTTTAACTCTAGGTATGAAATTACTGAAAGACTTTAAGCAAGTCTCGGCTATACTACTAGCCAACATAAAAGGAGAAGCAGTATCCGTGGCGATCCGTCACAAATTGAAAGAAGCAGATATAGCAGAACAACCTTTTGAACTTGCCAGAATAATTGAAAAATCCTATGAAGAATTAGGTAGAGATAGTTTGGGTGGGAAACCACTAAAACCTCAACTAACTGAAAATCCTGAAAAGACTTTCTCTAAAAATAATTTAATTACTCCAAAGAAGAAGTGGGAGGGTAATAAGCAGACCACTCCCAGAGAAAAACAGTTTCAGACCAGAGGAAGGTCTCCCCATAGAAGAGATAGATCTCCAGAAAGGGGGGGCAAGTCTCCACAATGGGAGCCCTCTGAAAAAAGGTATAACCTTAGAAATAGTGACAATTTGAGAAAACCTGACAGATACCAAGATATTGATACACGTCTCTGTTGCCTTCGCAGGTGCAGATGCCTCATGTATGAGTTCATTGTTCACCATTTTGCTAGATCTGTAATTTTCCATGATAGGCGTGTTCAATGTTACTGTAGTGTGATATAATGTACTGTCGTGTTGAGATGGGGCAGTCCTCTTGGCGCACTCCCTGGGGTGTAGACCTGACGGGGCCCATCTGCAGATGAATCTTATGGCCAAATAAATATATTACTAATTCTTCTCCACTGTCCGTCTGGCTTATTATATGAGAATGACAGATGAGTGAGGTAAGTCGCTCAGGTGGATTTGAGCCACGCTTATCAAGATCTTTCTATTCGAATTGATACTTTAAGCAGAATGAAGTCTATTCTTTTACAAACAACTATGCCTTTAACCTCGTCTAGAGAAACGTATGATCTGCAAGTTGCAAGGACAGCAGCAGAGATACATGCATTAATATCAACAAATTGCCCCACGCATTTCGTCGAAATGTTAAGTCAAATCTTAAACATGTCAGATACCAGTGGCATCGCACATGTATTTAAGACAATTTTTTCGGGACTGTTAGCACCCTTTGCAGCAGTTCTTGGCATCTTCACAAATTTCATGAATTCTGTGTTCGGTGGCCTGCCTCTGATCTTGGGACTCATAGCAGGAATCTTATTTTTGTTCCTTTCGCTTCGATATGGCAAGTCAAGTCGCAGACAAAACTCAGGCTACAATGAAAGACACAATCCTTGCTATGCAATACCGAGAGCGGATTACTAAAGTCATCGGCTTGGCTCGGCTAAGAGATCTGAATACGAACTGGTTTCTTTCATTTAGACCAATCTGGCAAGATTGCATCCTACCTGTTCTACGATGCTTGCTTTGCGGAGAAGAATGCGTGTTAGACGTCTGTCTCACACTCCCATCAGCAGTACCTATGGATGTCGATACTTTGCTTGGTTCGGTAACGGCTCATGCAACGTGTTATCCACAGTACCTACCTATTCTGATGACAGCATTCGTTGAGACTTCACCATTACGATTAGGTGGCGGTGAGGTATGAGATCAAAGCGGCACACAGGTACAACCTTCCGTGACCATTGCTGATCAAAACACTGATGATGGCAATGCTACACACATATGCACTATTTCTACTGTTTCGGACCTGGTCCAACTTTCACCTACTGTTGTAGACACATTTTTTACCAGCCTATCTGAGTTAATGTTCTCTCCCAAAAACGAGAATAACTTTTGAAATAGCGAGCACAAAACGTTCCCTGAACTTTGAATAAACAGAACTCTGGAACTATTTGTTTTTCCTTCCAGAGAGCAAAACTATTTTCTTCTCCAGTTCCTTAAATATTTACACTTTTTTGGCACATGATACTCTCCTTAAAGTAAACTAAAGTAGAACTATTCTTAGAGAACAAGATTTCTAATTTGAAAATATCTAGAGATAACATTATGACTTAGCCTCTAGCACATGTACAGTCTTGATTGAATATGTAATGAAATGGTCTCGACCTTCTCTTCTGTATTAAGAGACATTTCATAAATGTAAATTTCGTGATTCATTCAGTCAACATTCTAAATGTACAAAATATGCATTATCTGAATGACACAACTGCTTACAAAAAATGTACAGTATTATACTCATTTTCGTGTATACACCATTTCAAATGCTTACAATGTATTTTGGGGTGGACTGGAAAACACATGCATCGTTATATGTTTAGTATTGCTTAGTATTTAGTAATGATGGACATTATACGTGGAGTGGGTGTTGTGAATGTATCTAGGACACCAATTAGATATTCCCTATTCATGCCCTTGTGTGGTTATAACAAATCTTATCCTAATAAAGGCATAAAAATCATATCCATATTAAGTCATAGCCAATGCAGTCCCAATACAGCAAGGCTACTCCCATGGTCTCCTAGAAAGTACAACGCGTTCTTTAAACAAACCAAGCCTCCAGCAGCCCGGGAATTCCCCCTGCTTCTGTTTTGATTTGTCCTAGAAATCCTGAGAGTCCTGAAAGAACTGCCAGTTCTTAGTGATGTCTTATGTCCAACCTTACGTCAAACTCGACACCATCCAAGGTATAAATATACCAGCATCTGCCTTAGCAAACACACAGTGATTTGGAGCAGATCGGCTATCTACTTGCCCGACGCCCAGCTGATACGAATGCCGAAGGAAGCCGACCCTCCCATTGACGCATTGAGAGAGACGCTGTCTTTTCTCCTGTCGAGTCCTGGGAGAGAGATACAAGACCTCCTTCATTCTATACCACGGTACAGAGCTGATAAGACCCTTAGAGAATTCTTGATTCAGATTGTTGGCAAAAACTGTAACTCATCTACTCCTTCCCTGTACTAGACTTAGGTTAGGTACAGTTGGGTAGGCGAATCTTAGAACCACCAGTTGAGTATGTTTAGTCATCATTTTATCATTGTATGTATTTTATCCATTTTAAGTATCTTATGGCTTAGAAACCATATAAATGCTTTTACAGTATTATTTCTTAATACTCATTTTACTGTACGCACTTTACTTTATGACAAGTATTGCAATTGTGGCAATGCACTTCTTTTGCATGAGAAAGAAGACTGCTCAAAAAATAACCCTTTGATTGAAAACGCCCATCTCTCTATTTCTCTGCACTTCTGGTGAAACGAAGCATGTAAAATAGTTATCTATTGTTTCTGCAACTCTGGAGATATTCCTTATTTCAGGGGGAACAAAGTTGTCATGTTATATGGTTTTAAGAAGCTAATCCCTTCTTGTCTTTTCAGGAAAGTTAACACTTTCTTGTTTACTCGAGAAAGTTTCTAGTGACCTCTGAGCTAGCTGGCACACACACAATTAAGTCTAACATATTCAATAGAGACTTAGTCGACCTCAGTCCTACATCCAAACTATTGTTTATGTTATTCCAATGCACAGAGCCTATTGGGAATATAGGAACTACACTAAAATTCTAGACAGAAAAACTTAAACCACACATTTCACCAAAACACATTTACCACACTAAAACATTTTATTAACTAAACACATTCCATATGTATGACCACTACATTTCAGTACACAACCCTGACTCATTTTGCAAATACATTTCCAATTTGCACCATTAACTTTTTCCAACATTACATCTAAATATGAAACACAATAAAACAAGAAAGAGGCCCAAGGGGCTTATAAATAAACACTAGCATATATGCAGCAGTCTATGTATATTACCGGAGAATTATTTAGAGACAGATAGGATGAGAGAGAGAAGAATAAGAAGTCACAGGAGAAACTATAAAAAGAAGGGGCACTATTAAGAGACAGAAGGCGACAATAAAAACAGAGAGGAATTAAAAGGACAGGAGAAAGTATGACAAAAAGTGGCACTGTAAAGAAAGACAAATTAAAGTAAGGAAAGACAGGAAATATCAAAGAGAGGGGACACTATAAGCAGAGAGAGGTAGACTGTGAGAGAGACTGCAAAGATTATTGAAAAAGATGCAAGTATGATTCTTTAATTTTTACAGACTCTCAGTGTGATTCTAGACAAATAATTTTAAACCATACATTTTACCAAAACACATTGACCACACTAAAACATTTTACTGACTAATGGCAATCCATGTATGTGACCACTACATTTCAGTGCACAATCCTGACTCATTTTGCAAATACATTTCCAATTTGAACCATTATTTTTGTTGCCAATCTTACATCCAATGCCAACATTACATCCAAATATGAAACACAATAGAATAAAAAAGAGGCCCAAGGGACTTGTAAATCAGTGCAAGACTATATGCAGCAGTGTGTGTATATTGACTACAAAATTGTAGATTTAAAACACAAGCCTAATTCTACAAAAGCAACACTATTAAATATTCTACAACTAAAAAAGTGACTACTCACATTCTACATTTTTAGTACTGCACTTTATTACACACAGGTGACTAACTAAAGACATTAACTTACCAAATGATTTTATCACAATAGTATTTCAAATGGAGAGAAACTCAGAATATGGTTCTACAAACTTTACAGGAATAAACACATTGCTATTACTAAAAATAAAATGCAACACATACAGTCCCTTAAAAGTAATCAACTCACCTTTCAAATTGATTGGAAGATTAAGAAGAATGCCACTCACACAGCAGATAACCTCACACTGAATCTCTCTGCTTCTGTGCTTGCAGCAGAAGCAAACAAAATGGCACATTTCCCTCTCAATTTACACATATATACACATTAATAACAAATCAAATTCCTTCACACAATAATTCAAAACCAAAGACACATTTCCATTGGTTCAATATTTCAAACCTGTTCAACTGACATAACTTTTTACCCTCCCCCCAGCAGATCATGCAAAAGTTAACTGTCAACAGAGGCCAAAAGTTCAGCACTCTATAAAACACTGCTACTCAAAAAGCTTAGACTATGCATAAGTACTTACATATGAGTACCAATAAACAGAGAAGGTATAATTAGAACCAACCAACACAAAAACACATAAACTTGATAGATATTTGTAAAATATATTTTATTTATTGAGTTTTTCATGCTGAGGTATGCATATGGGACGTCATACCGACTTTTTCCCGTACGTTGTTCATGGTATGCGCACTGTAAATCTTTCGTAAAGAAAAATAGAGTATTTTACAAATTTTTTATAATCCCCGGGGGCCTCATCCCCCGGGGCTAAAATATAACGTTGAGGAACATGGGGGGAGGCCCAAAGCCCACCACCTCCCCAGCCAGTCCTGGGGAGGTGGTGGTCCCCAGGGCCACACAAGGCTCCAGGAGGGGGGCTGTGCAGCAACCCTCCCAACATTAAAAAAAGCCCTGGGGGTGGAGGTCCCCGGGGCTGGGGGAGTCCGTCACAGCCCCCCCATTTTACATGGTTGTGCCCCGGGGAGGTGGCGGTCCCCGGGGCTGCCGGGGGGCAAAGAGCCCCCCCACAAACATATTCCTTAAGCCCCGGGGAATGAGGTCCCCGGGGATTATAAAAAATTAGTAATAGAGGCTATTTATTTTTTACAATAGATGTACGGTGCGCGTACTAAGCACGCACCGTACGTTGTATGGTAGAAAGTCTGTAAGTCATCCCGTAAGCGGACAAATCCAAGAAAAACAAAAAAAGGACATTGGGAATCATTTTAAAAACCCCTAACTAACCCAAGAGAGTCAGGAAGTCCTATAGCAAACAGTAAGCATTTCCTCTCACTCTACACATTCAATCCACACACATATACTAATAAGTAACAAATCACATTTATTCCCACATTAAATCAAAATGAAACACACTTTTCTAAGGCTTGATCTTTTGAACCTTTTCCAACTGACAAAACTTTCAACCCTTCCCCCAACCACATTCTACCAGTTACCAAAGAAAGACTTCAGGGAACACCTAACTGACAACACAAGTGAAAGGTTCATCATACATTGTTGCAAATCAAAACAGCATGTGTGCTTGATTTCTCAATATACCAGCTCATCTTAAGTAATATTCTTTTCTACCACTTTTTCTTAACCAATAAATGACAGGCTTTTAAAAAACAGAAAGCTGCACCCTACTTTTCTACCTAGAAACATTTCAAACAACCAATCACTTCTTTGTATTTTTTTAAAACTCCACTTATTCACCATTTTGGAAAACATAACATTCTTCAAACTGCCCTTTCATTTACAGAGACCATCTGAGTGCATCCAGACCTCTCTTCAAGATGCTTACAGTGTGGATTGTGGGACACAGCTATATTTTCTGGAGTGAAAGGTACGCACAACCGAATACAAAATTCACAAATACCTAGGTTTACCAAATGTGGACATTAAATGGATTGGACAGGGAGGGTTAAAGTGGCATCAATGGACGCCATTGGTGAAATCCTTTATGCATCTTTAACACCCTCACCTCATAATTGTGCACTGTGGTGGCAATGACCTAGGCACTTTGACTGGGGTAGGTCTGGAAATGTTTATGAAGGACACATTTACAGGACTAATGTCACTTTTCCCTAATACCTTTGTGTATTCTAATATATGTCAAAGGCAAAAACTGGAACTGGTCCAATAAATTTTGTCCACAAATGGAGAAAGCTAGGAAACATGTGAATAAATCTGTTTCTGCGTTTCTCCGAGACTATAGAATGGGATCC
Source organism: Lissotriton vulgaris (assembly GCF_964263255.1). NCBI lineage: Eukaryota > Metazoa > Chordata > Amphibia > Caudata > Salamandridae > Lissotriton > Lissotriton vulgaris. The sequence goes on from NW_028252528.1 coordinate 50,804, forward strand.
ATTTACCATAACAATCTGCACTTCAATATGCATGACATCTATAGGAGAGATGGTGTACATTTTATAGATGAGGGGAACAGAATCTTCCTCTTGAACTTTAGACTCTGCATCGGTACTTACCTGTAGGTACTAAAATATCCCAATGAACACAAGGGCTCTTTTTAGAGCCACCCAACTTATAAACACATACACTTCATAAATATCTAAAATATTTTACTTTATCTACCTTAAGTACTCTTATGGGACGTTTTACGTCGTACGTGCAAGCATGGTACGCGTACGGTGAATCTATTGTAAAAAAAAAATAGCGTCAATTACTAATTTTTTATAATCCCTTGGGACCCCATCCCCCGGGGCTTAAATATAACGTTGCGCACCGTGGGGGGAGCCACAAAGCCCCCACGGTCCCAGCCGGCTCCCTACATCCTTCAGGAGCCGGCATTGCTTTTTGTCACAGAGAACAGCTAACATGCCGCTCTCTCTGATGAAAATCAGTTTGTTATGGTAGGGTGGGAGCCGCAAGACTCCCGCCATACCATAACAAACAGCAGTATCCCGGGGGTAGGCACCCGGGAAACTGCAGGAGCTGGCCTTGGGGAAGTGGTGGTCCCCAGGGCCACACACAGCTCCAGGATGGCGGCCCCCCTCCCAACATAGAAAAGCCCCAGGGGTTGGTGGTCCCTGGGGCTGGGGGGTCTGTAGCAGACGCCAAAATGTTACATATTAAAGCCCCAGGGAGTTGGCGGTCCCTGGGGCGTGTGGGGGGCTTGAGACCTCCAACACATTTTTATTTTTTCATGGGGTAGCGTTCTTGTGGGCTGCAGGGGGGCCGTGAGCAGTCAGTTTACCCCCCTAAGGGAAGAGTAAATAATTTGATGTCATCTCTACGACATACTGTGACGAGGAAATCTCCCAAAAATACATACAATTTGAAAAGAAATGAAGAATCTAAGTACATCAACGATTACAACCCAGTGATTTTGTCCATGTGGAATGCTAACATGGATATTCAGTTCGTTGCTGACAATTCTATTTCTGTGGCTCGATATGTGACATCTTACATCACCAAAAAAGAAAAGACAGAACTGAAGGAAATGTGGGAGGACATTTCACATGAAAAGAGTCTAAGCAATAAATTACATAGTTTCAGACTGAAGATGTTGTCACATCGAGAAATTGGAGCATATGAATGTTCTGATCGGTTATCATCAGCAAGTCTCTATGCCAAATCAAGAACAATCATTTGGGTGAGTCTAGGTCTTGCTGCAACACGAAACCGAGTTTTGAAATCTGTACAAGAAATTGAATATTTGGCGGAGAAAGAACCAAACAGTACAGATATTTTGAAGACAAATATGTTGGATACATACTATCCAAATAGAAGTACTCACCTTGAGAACACTTGTTTGTATGAAGTTCTGCAAAACTACAGTTATAAGAGGAACATCACAGAAGATATCAATAATGGAAAATATGCAGTCATTGGCTATGAAGGATGTCTAGTGAAGCAGAAAAAAGGCCATTTGATTAATCATCGAAAATTGAGTTGTGAAGCTCCAGACAAAAGAGAATTTTACTATTTAGCTCTTTTGCAACTCTTTAAGCCATGGCGTACAGAAGAGGAACTACTTGGAGATTTTCTCTGTTATGAAGACTTTTTTAATGTAACTAAGGATACCATAGAATGTCCTATTTTTCTAAATTATCTGCAAATGTTGAACGAAGAAATAGAGCAAGAAACCACAATTGCTGAGGAGATAGCTAGAGACAGTTCTCAAGTTAGTCAAAGTTCTAGTTCATTGAGTCAGGATCCACTAGGAGGACCTATTATCCAAAATGAAGCTGCCACTGCCATGGATGAGGTGGAAAGAGCTATGGAACAAGCTCAAGGGGATGGAGTTAACTTAGAAGAATTGGTAAAGCAACTAAACGTTGAGCAGAAAAAGATATATGATGAAGTCACAGAGCAGATTGAACTTGGATTCAGACATGAGAAAAAAGAGTGCTCATGTACATCATTTGACCCTGTCCGACTGTACGTAAGTGGAGAAGCGGGGACAGGAAAAAGTTTTCTAATTAAAGCCATTGCAAGTTATCTGCAGAAAAGGACTGATTCACCGCTGTCTTGTGTTGTAACTGCTCCAACTGGTCTGGCAGCACATAATATTAAAGGGATTACTCTACATCGTTTACTGATGCTGCCAGTTGAGCATGATAATAAATTGCATTACAACAAGTTATCTGGAGATGCGTGTTCTGAAGTTTCAAGAGTCTTGAAGAAAATGAAACTTCTTATTATTGATGAAGTAAGCATGGTCTCAAATCTAATGCTTGCTTTTTTGCATTTGAGAATGCAAGAAATTCTTAGAACAGAGTATGATGTGTTATTTGGAGGAAAACACATTATTGTTTTTGGAGATCTATTGCAGTTGACTCCAGTAAAAGGACAGCCAGTGTTTAAAATGCTCACGCATGAAGATACTAGGAAGTCCCTTGGAAGCATTGGAAACGTTAATATATGGTTACATTTTAAATATGCTGAACTGCTTCAAAATATGCGACAGGCAAAGGATGAAGATTATAAAAATATTCTACAAGATGTAAGAATTGGAAAAGAAAGCGAGCTTGGGAAAGAAGCTTTACATAGTCGACTAATTTCAAATTTGTATCCAAATGAAAACATTCTTCCAGAGAATATTTTTTTAAAAATGACTGAGAAGAAATCTGGGATATGTTTGATGCAAACTCTGCAAGAATGTTCCATCTTCAACAACAAAATGTTAGAGTTAGAAAATGAAGAGATTGTGAAACTGGAAGCAATAGATAAAATAGAGCATATGGGTGCAACAATTGTTTTGTCTGAAAATTTGAAAACTAAATTGGATTCATTAGAGAAAAGTATTTCTAAAACAGCTGGTTTTGAAAAGACTCTGAATGTCTGTTTAAATTGTCGTATCATTTTGAGAAGGAATTTAAATGTTGAGAGAGGTCTGGTAAATGGAGCTATGGGTTATGTTGTTGATTTTGTGAATTATAGAAATAGAGATGGAATTGAATTTTTAAAAATAAAATTTGATGGCATTGAGCAAGTACAACAAATCAGTCATTGTGCTGCTAGATTTTTACTTGTAAAAGACTTATATGTTCGCTGAAAACAGTTTCCTGTTTGTTTGGCATATGCAGTAACAATTCATAAATCTCAAGGTTTAAGTGTAGATAATGCTTTAGTGAACATTGGAAAATCTGTGTTTAAAGAGGGTATGGCATATGTGGCATTATCCCGAGTCAGAACTTTATCAGGATTGTACTTGATTGAGTGTGATGAGACAAAAATTTGTGCAGATCTAGATTGTGTTAAAGAATACAATAGGTTAAGAAGAGAATATGCTCAACATTTGCCTCAATATCCTCTGTTTGAAAAGCGTATGGTAGGCCGAAAAAGAAGAAATGAGAGTAATTGCAGTGAGGTAGTAGCAAAAAGACAAAAAGTAGACAAAACTGTAATTGAAAACAGGAAGAAAAGAATTGTGAAGAAAATGTTATTGGATTTCTGTTTGAAAATAGTTCTGATGTCAACTGTTCCGCTAATGTAGTGGTTAATGTTGTTTTTTTTCTTAAAATTTTACAAGAACAGATTGTTGAAAATCGGGATCAAAGATTGTGTGGTTTATTGAATTCTGTGTTTGAGAAATGTAGCAGTGATAGAGCAAAAATAGAAAGTGTAACAGAAATTCGAAATATTTTAGATATGTGTTCTGGTCAAGATAAATTTTCACAGAACATTCAGCAGGATTGTCAGGAATTTTTAATGGATATGTTTGGTGTTTTGGAAGATGAAGGTGTAGATGTAGATAATCTTTTCAGCCTTTCTTATCAATGGCAGCGTGACTGCCACAATTGTAGTTCATCAAGTACTACTAGAATAGACACTGAAAGATTTATATATTTGACTTTACCAGACTGTAAATCAGTGTCATTTAAAAATCTAGTTAAAGCAGCAGATCATAATATGGTGTGTACTCAATGTAACTATCCAATGCTATCCACATTATTTATACAAAGTTATGGGCAGTATATCATTTTAGTTTTCCAATGATGTAGACCTGATGGAACTAAATTGACAACTTCTATCAAAAATGTTGTGGCTTTCTCAGTTATCAATTTCAGGAAGATCCTTTACAACTGAAGCTATTATTTATCATGACGGTTCTTTGACAACCTCAGGACATTATACATGCTACTTAAAATGTGAAAAAGGATGGAGTTGCTGCAATGATTCTCATTTAACTTATAAACAACGTTTGCCTTATGACTCTACAAATTGTTATCTAGTGTTTTTAAAACCAAAGTTTTAGTAAAGGGAATTGGCCTTTGAAGACGGGAATAGATAATAAAAGTTAGTTAGGTAGTTAGTTAATCTAATGTTTTAAATTATTTATCTCATATAGGTACTTTAAGTGGATCTCAAAGTAAAAAATACTGATATATCTGACACAAATTGGACGTGAGGAAAGTGTAAGGTATGATGTTCTTAGATCTTTTTTCATAGAAAGTCGATGAAATGGAAGTTATAGAGCACAGCTGACTTTTTTCCACCAAAAGGACCTTCACTATCTTCTATGTGGCCTCACAGAAAAGTAAGTGAATCAAAGATTAGAGTACATTTATGAGATGTATGTTTGAATGGTTTTTTTTAAACACAATCTTTTAGATTGTGGTTTTTTTCCCGCTGTTATATGATGAAGACTTTGAACTCACTAATTTAAGTGAAATTCAATATATTCTGAGAACAGCAAAAATAAATAATGTAACATATTGTAGAAGTTACTGTATAGTTTGCATTGTGTAATTTATATTGTATTCCCATTGTCTCACACTCATTTTCCTTTTTCACCCTTATTTACCTATCTTTACTCATTTATACTGCTTTTTTTAACTTTGTTTCATCGCTGTTCCTTTACTGCACTTCATTCACAACTTCTCAATCCAATTTGAACTGTCTGCATTTCCTCTCTTCCTTCCACCACTTTTTATCTTTTACACATTCTCCCAGTACCACTGCTTTAGTTTTCTTCCCCTCTCTTTCTTTCTTTTTCTCAATTTTTTTCTTTCGCACTCATTGTACTGTAGTTCACTTAGTCCTTCCCTTTGTTTTTCTGTGTACTTACTCTCTCACTCCTGTTTCATCCATTGTTCTATATTAACCTCATTCTCTTCATCCCTTCACTCTGTGACTCCCCTTAACTCACTCTCAGTCATCTTCTATTCCTCTTTTTTAATAATAGTTCCTCATTCAGACTCCTCTCCTTTTCACTCATTTTCCTTTTACTTTCTTATCTTTCCTGATTTCGTTTTGGTATCTCACATTCTTTTAGTATCTTACTTACCTTCAGTAATTTGTTCTCTTTCTATTTCTTTTTCCTTCTTTTTTCTCTTTCTACATTACTTTATTTCTGTTTTTGTATCCTTCACTATTGCTTTATTTCTTAGTAAACTTTTTTAGATTGTTAAACCTCTTGAACTGTTTCTTCTATTTTAATATATATTTTTAACTAATTATAACGTGTTTTTTCTTTTGTCTTTCACAGATACAAGTTTTCATTAATTATATGGTAAGTGTGTTTACAAAATGTACTTTCTTATCACCCTTTGCTTTAACCTCACTACTTTTCTCTCACTCTACCTCACCCCTGTTTCCTTACTTTGCTTCCCACACTTATTCTTATCCTCCATGTTTACTTCCTACCACATTCAACTTCTTTCATTAACTCTGCTTATCCACACTCCTTCACTTACCTTTTTTATTGGTTCACTTAGTCCCTTTGTGACACTCCTTCCTTTACTCTCTCTCTTCTGTCTCTCTGTCACTCCCCATGTATTACCCTTATTCACTTATATCCACCCTCTTTCACTCCTCTTAACTTACACTCACTGCTATTTTCTTTCTCTCCGTCACTACTGTTTTTTTTTCTCTGGTTCCGTCACTATCTGTCATTCCCCATACTTAAGTCTCCTTCCTTTTACTTTCATCACCCATTCACATTTTCCCAGAACCTCTGCTTTAGTCTTCTTCCTCTTTCTTCTCTTCTTTTGCTCCCTTATTCATTTTCTTTTTCTCAGTTACTTCCTCTTACAACTTTTCTCTGTCTTACTATCTATAACAAAGTCCTACTGTGTTCCTCCCTCTAGCTCTCTTTGTCTTAACACCACTCTCTTTGTCCCCAATCCTCATGCTCACTCCTTCATTATTTTTTTTTTCTTTTTTTTGTTGGTGCGCTGACGGGACGCGCACCGGTACGCGCACCAGGGCGTTCACCGGTACGCGCACCGGTAGCGCTCCAGAGTCAAACATAAAAAAAAAAGTAAAATACTATTTTAAAACAAAAATATTAGCTTAATATACAATATAGGGTTAATTTATAGAAAAACATACCTTCCTCAGCTATAGACATTTGCGAAAAAATAAGCTTAGAAATTCACTAAAAAGTACATAGGTATGAAGCCCTATAAAAAGTTAAAAAATAGCAGTTAAAAAACCTATGAAATTCACTGAAAAAAACAAAGGTTTCACACCAGTTATATTTAGAAATTAGCATTAAAAAAACCTATGAAATTCACTGAAAAAACCAGAGGTTTCACACCAGTTATATTTAGGAATTAGCATTAAAAAAACATATGAAATTCACTGAAAAAAACAGAGGTTTCACACCAGTTATAGTTAGGAATTAGCATTTAAAAAACCTTTGAAATTCACTGAAAAAAACAGAGGCTTCACACCAGTTATAGTTAGGAATTAGCATTTAAAAAACCTATTAAATTCACTGAAAAAACCAGAGGTTTCACACCAGTTATAGTTAGCTGGAAATTTTACTGACATAAAACCAATGAAATTCCCACGTTATAGTTAGTCGGACTCACTATAACTTGCACGTGCAATGCACTGCTGCTGACATCACATATTACATCACTCATGATGGTTTTCAGAATAAACCACATGGTGCCTACTAGTCTATTTGTTTGGGCATCGAATGTGAGTCTATTATTCAGCACCATACCTAGATTCTTAACTTTGTTGACAGCGTAGG